>NW_027179053.1:0-16729 GCF_019968985.1 Porospora cf. gigantea B | reverse complement strand
TCAGATTCCATTTTTTGAAGGTGCTATGCGCCAACGAATAAACCCACCTGTCGTCCTCGAATGAGCTCTCAGATAACGTCGAGCTCGTCGCACCTGAACCTATAGGTAGTTCATCGCGTTGTAATCCGAAATCTCGCAAAAGAGCCTCCAAATCGACGGTCTTGGTGAGCTCGTTCTTGTTCTTTACCTTTTCTAGGCGTTGGACGCGCAGAGGAGTGATGTGGTCTACGACGTCAACCTTCATCAGGTACTGAGTGAAACCGCAGCCATGTCCTTACTGGGTTCCTGTTTCCGACGAGACGAGCAGGCACCCTCGCAGTCGCTGTAGAATCCGCCATTGCACTGCTAGGAGCTGGTAGCTTTCTAATGGCCTTTCGTGGCTCAGTGAGCCCAGGTTCATCAACAAAGCCGCGCATGCCGTCTGCCAGGTCGAAATACGACGTGCGATTCCCCATGTGCAGATAAAGTTAAATTCGCTGATGAGCGCAATCCTTGTGTGCGTATCACGAGGCTCCGTGTGGCTAGAGGGGGGTAAGCTGCCTGTGCGGGTGGTATCCGAACTGCAAGGACAGTTCCGACCCCTGGGTCAGCACCGAGGTTTGGATGTGCTCTGGAAGCTGGACTTAAGTCAAGATATGGGCTTCGCCTCGGCTAGGGAGCTGTTGGGCAGCGAGGAAGAGTTCGCACTGGTTTCACAAGTTCTGCAGCTGGACGACTTCTTTCGGACACATGCCTTCTGTGGCGTCTGCGGCTCTGCAACTCAGGCCTCGGAGAGGTCGGTCTTCTGCGAGCTCTGCACGAAAACCACGTGGCCTCGAATAAGCCCCTGCGTGATCGTAGCGTTGACTGACAGAGGTCGCGTGTTATTAGCGCAACACGTCAGACATAAGAAACCTCTGTGGACTTGTGTGGCAGGATTTATTGAGGTCGGGGAAACCGTCGAAGCCTGTGTGGCTCGAGAGGTGAAGGAGGAGACCAACCTGGAGATAACTGGACTGAAATACATTGGCAGTCAGCCGTGGCCTTTTCCAAGCAACCTGATGCTCGGTTTTACTGCAAGTGTGAAGGATCCAGACCAGCTGCTGATAGACACTCAGGAACTTACAGTGGCGCGGTGGTTCCCTCGCGACTCACTCCCCGAGGACTTGGCTCCCATAGGAACCATGGCGCGATGTCTGATAGAGTCCATTGATACCTTCTGAGAAATACCCCTCCCTTCGGATCCCGCAAGAACCAACGCTGTAGACTCAGCTACCCATTGACGTCCTGTAAAAAATACTTATATAGGTTTATGCGGGACATTGGTGACCGCGAGATCCGCGTCACGGAACACAGCCTCAGAGACTTGTTCCAGACAATTTCGGACTATGTGCTACGACCAATGGAGCCGGAAGAACCGACGGCCTCTCAGCAGATCGAACGATGCGCCACACAGAGCCGATCTGACCGATGCGATGGAGTGACTCAACAACCCGCTTCGAAGAGGCGGGACACGTTGCCTCGACCGCAGTCGAAGGGGTTGCAACCGTACTACAGCGCGGTCGTGTATGACCGACCCGACGTCTCGCTGCCGCTGGTGACATGCGACTCCGTTTCATTACAAGGGTCCGCGTCGCCCTGCGGCACTCACCTGGACACAGCCGTGTATGGCCGGTCGCCTTGGTACCCCTATTCCAGTGCGCGACCTGCACTTGTACGGCAGCCCACCCTCAATAACTGGCAACTGATGCACGAATGGATCATAACGGCCTTCCGAAGCGGCTTCCGGACAGGTAGGGCACTGAGATCGGCTCGGCGCCGAGGCGGCAATGTGCCCTTCAACTGGGGGGTTCACAAGAAGTACGCCTGTCTTCCCGACGACTACTCGCCAACCTCGGAAGTAGACGAGGGATTTGTTTCTCACAAGAGCCTTCTCCTAAAGTCTATCCGGCGGAGCAATGTCTTCTGTGCCGATCTGGGTCCTGATGCGCCGTCTCACGTGGAGTATCTTATGAAGTTCCTGGCCGACCCAGCAGTGTGGACTGTGGAGGGCGACGAGATCTTCCAGCTGCTGCTGGGCACCAACTCCGAGACCGTGTCGCCTGACGAGCAGTGGAACGTCATGCAGCCGTGCAATTCGCTTGTTCATCGTAAAATGAGGAGCTTGCTCGTTCCCTTCTGGATCGAAAAGGACTCTGCCAAGAGCTTCTCAGTCTCAGTGGTACTGAGGCGGGACTGTTACCCCTGCCTGCTAGTATCCAACCTCCTTAAGGCGCTGAAGCAGCCAGTTGCCAGATCCGATGCCGGCCTCCGAAACCTGCACGATCGAATCTGGCACAATCTAGAAAACGTTGAGGACTGCCTCCGCAATCCTCTGCAAGCCACGAAACACCGACACGTCATCAGCTACCTTCGCAATGTAGTGCGCAACGCTGGGCCCTATACACATAAGGACTGGTGCGACCACGGATGCTCCAAGGAAGGAGTACTCCGTCTTAGCACAAAAACGTCGGTGATTGATGGTATCCTGCCCAACAGCAAATCACTCAATCGACTGCCACTCTGTCCGTGTTGTATGCGCTACCTGGATCGCGCAGTCGGCGATGCTCGGCAGGCCAACGTCCGAAACCCCAAGTTCGAAGTGCTGAACATTTGCCAGCTCGACCCTTCCTTCGACGTGGGTGACGGACGCTGCCGGTCGGAGCTCCTGGATTACAAGGCTAAGCCGGACTCTTATGTGGGCCGAGTCCAGGACTTCGTGACCGACCTGAAGAAGCAGAATACTGATTTCGTGTCGGAAGACCTCATTCTGGCCGCCTATCGATGGTTCCACCATCACGTGCTGGCGCGAATGGATCCAAGACTTCACCGACTGGTTATGTCGCCAAATATGATCTTCTGCGCCTTGGACTCGTCCCCCATGCCAGCACCCACTCATACACTCGTTCGGCACTCATCAGAGAAGCCATCCCGATCCGCGGGGCGGGTTAAGCCCCCAGGGATGGTGTGCGTTCGCATCGCTGGTGTACGGTCTGACGTGACGGAAGACGAGCTTCAAGCATTTTTAGTACGCCCATTCGCTCTCTGCCCCGAGGCCCGTCAGTCACGCAACCGTCTAGCGGTGACGCGCCACGTTCCCAGCTCGTTGGACTTCGCCGTAGACTCGGCAGGAAACTTGGGCGGAGGGTGCTGTTGTCCTGCCATGGGCGGCACTGGGAACCCACCGACTCCGTGTGAACGGTGCCTCGGGCCGACTCCACGACGACTCTACCTCGCACCAGAAACGTTCGATGGGGTTTTTGCTCCGCAGGAGGAGGCTTCCCAGGACAGTATGGAGTCCTGGAAGGACTCCAAAGTGACCGACAGGCTCACCGTGACCACTGCTCACGCTATGAGAGGCCTATCCTTCGCCTGGACGCCCAAATGCTTCCTACGAACGGTGGTACGCCGCAACGCACTCGAAGAGACGCCTCTACCACGGAGTCGTAACCGGGTTAAGAAGGGCAAAATGAGCTACCTGTCAGCAAAAAGGGGCAAAGACGAACCTGTGGTGTGGTTGAACGGCGATGTGAGCAGCCGGAAAGAAGAGGGAATCTGCCCCTTTTCTGGACTCCGCACGATGGGAGAGGCCTTGAGAGCGGACGCCGACAAAGCGCGAGACATGTACACGGTGAGGGTTATCCGTCTTGTTCACATAGCACTTGCGTCATGGCAATCCTCTGTGGAAGCACGGATCCAACCCTGAGGGATCGTCACTGGCATCCAACACCGACGGGAAGGTTTTTCTACTGCAGTACGGCGAGGCTCCGTTGTTGAAGGGGCTGCAGGGGAAGACTGCTCGCCTTCTGGCTGACGAAATCGCGAAACGAGACGAGGACTCTCAACTGGACGCCGCTATGTACGCCTCTCCCAAAGCAGATGAATACCGGAAGCCGGGCCTCACCGTCGTGGTGCACGTACTTGTCGACTCGATGCGAGAGGCAGTCAATCTGAAGGCAGCCGTTATCGAGGCGCGAGACCTAATGACTGATCAGCGGTTCATCCCTGAGCTGGCAATGCAACCGCTTCTAGAAGGGGACAGAAAAGGACGTGTAAAGTCACTCGCAACTCTCTTCCGTTCCGGAGCCGAGGTGACTGCTTCCGTAGGGGAGATTGTGTGGTGGGACTTCTACACTGAGTACATATCGTGCTGGCTTACTCAAAGTTTCATCAAGCGAGTCAATCGTGCTAAGTCCCGTGATGTTACTTCAGTCCCGTGATGTTACTTCAGTCCCGTGATGTTACTTCAGTGCGCTTGCAACTCTAAGGCAGTTGCTGCTTGCTCTTCAGATCGCGTCGGCACTTCCAGAAGAAGAGCATCAGGATCAATCGCCAAAAGAAGTTGAACAGGGAGAATATCTTCGTTACATTTTGGAGGTCAGCCTCGGAATGCGTGTCTGCCCAAGCCTGCAAGAAAACTGACAACCACACGACATCGATAACTGTAGCGACAGCGAGCAGGGCAAGCATCTGGGTGTACCGGGTGACATTCCATCGACGTGGGTCCGAGTTGCACCAGAAGGCGAATAATAGAACAACCAGCTCCAAAAACAGGGAGCGGGCGTAGGATGCAATGCTGAGCAGGGCCAAAGAGATGATAACGAATACGTGGGACGCCTTCTGGTAGTTGGTCAGCTTCAAATGGTCCATTGCGGTGTCGATTGTCTTGGCTGCTAGGTGTCCAGACCAAAGTTCCTTAACGAGACCCTTCACGCCCGCGCCTTGACTGAATGAGAAGGGAGCCGTGAGTTGTCCGACGAGCGTTCTCTGAAAGGTGACTTCCTTCAGTCGCTGTTCTCGGAGGTAGACGTGCTCATCTCGGTGTTTGGAGAACAGCTTCTTCTTGGAGTAGAGCCACTGGGCCGCCAGTGAGAGCACGCCGGATGAGGCGGCATCGTCAAGGGGGACCCGCAGTGTGTGCTTTTGCTGGTCGAAAAGGTCCTCTAGCAGGAGTCGTATCCGGCCGCATTCCACCTCCCTGCGTGTTTCAGCTCCCTGAGGGCTTACCTTCCGTCGTCGGATATCTTGTGCACCGTTGCCTCGAACTCCTGGTCCCTGGAAGGGATCTGAAAGGCGAACATCTCGTTCCATAACACACTCGTATCTTCGCAATGTCGAGGCTTCGAGGAGGCCACTTGGTCGGCACACTCCATGTTCACTCTGTACGTGACGTCGGCGTTGCCTACGAAGTCAGTCAGGGTAAGCAGCTGGACGAGCAGCCTGCTCCCAGGTCCGAAGTGGTCCTCTGGTCCTGACTCGGCTGCCTCAGCTTTCTTCAGGTTCGTCTCAGCGTGCTCAATCACACGATTCAATCTAATCACGTCCGCTTCCATGTCATCCAATTTGTCCGATTCACGCGTTAGGTGCTCCATCCACCCATCTACAAGATCGCCCCTTGTAATCTTCATGGAGTCGTTGCGTCCCATAGCAATCTCCTTGATGATGTTCGAATCCAGACCGATTCGGTTCTTGCGCAGCTCTGGAAGGAGTTGGCTCACAGCCAACGGTGTGTCGCCCAGATTTATCGTGCGGCACCAGACGCCCAGCTGCTCCCTGGCGTTCTGGTTGCGCATGTTGACCGTCTTCTTCCTCGGATGGGAGGTAGCTGACAGCGGTAGCACGAACCCCTCTTCCATGTCGAAATTGCCGCAATTGAATCACTATGAGTCTGTTTTCACAGGACGACTTGTTCTCTGAAGAGGCGACTGATGAGGTTTCAAATGTCTCGGAGAAGTCTCCTGAGGCCACTACACTCAAAAAGAGTAGTTCCATCTCACCAGACGACAGGTCGTTCTTGGACGAGGTATCTGGCGAGGTCCCAGATCTTCCAGATCCCTCGCAGAAGTCCACTATACTCGAGAAGAGTTCTATCAGACCTCGGAAGGCTCATACTCCTGAAGAAGTTCAGCACCTCCAAGGTTGCAGGCGGTTCCAGTTTCCCACAGCCACTATCGACAAGATTATTTCAACCTGCGTTGAGGGTCGAGTCTCCCCGGATGCACGCCGGTTCGTTAACCGCGCTGCGGTGCTATTCGTGATGTGGATTGCGGACGAGGCACAACAAGCAACAAAGAAAACGCACAAAAAGACCATCCAGCCCACAGCTATCCAACAAGCGCTCACAAGATTCGGATGGTGGTCAGACTCGGCCGGTCGCCTTCCGTGAGTTGAAAAGGACTGCCGCCAAGATAACAATGGCGTAAACAACAATGTTCACCAGCTGCGTCGTCAATGCGGGCGTGACTCACCAGTGCAGCGAAGGCCACGTACAGGAACGCAGTCACGATTTTGTGCAGAATTACGAATCCTGACACAGAGATGTCCATATGTCGAATTAGAATAACCTCAAAACCATTGATTCCACGATGGCTGAGTCGCAGGACGCCGCCTCCTGGGTGCGCGACGCGTACGCGCTGCCTCCGTCCATTAGTCTCATTCTTGGGGGCTTCGGCTGTCTCAATTTGCTGATAGCTGGTCTGCTCACGCCGCAGGTTAGTCATAGCTGGGGCGCCCATACAGCTCGCCATCTTCGTGGACACCTGGAGAAGAGGTCGTGCACGTACAGCATTGGCTGGGGCCCGGTCCCGGAGCAGCGTCATCCTAGCGCTCTTCGTTGGGAACGCATGTGAGGGTAAACCCCAGTCTTCACACAGCGAGGGCGGCTAGCGCGTTTGCCTGTATTTTTCTGTCGTCTCACTACGCGGAATTCTGGATCATTGAGGGGTTGCTCAACCTGCCCTCGCTTGTATTCCTGACGAGCTTCTCGCTTATCGTGCTCTTCTGGACGCAGATCTACAACGGAGCAAACTTGTCGAGCTCATCCGTGCCTCTAGGAGCCGTTCTCGTCATCAATGCAACCGCGTGGACGCTGCTTATTTCCCTCTTCGGAGTCGCGCTGTGGTTGCAAGCCGCCGCCGAGTATCTCGTTGTGTACAACGCCCTTCTGGGCTTGTTTCTGCTTCTGCCTACGGTGCTCATCTTCGTCTACGGCATCAAGGTCGTGAGAAAGTTCCCTCCACACACCGAGGCTGAGCCAGCTATCGAGTGGGAACAGTACAAGAAGCGCTCTCGAGTGGTGAAGCGCGTCATCAGCATGTCGCTTCTGGTGCCGCTGTGCCTTCTCGTTGGCAGCTTTCTCTGCTTTGGGATGTGCTACCGGGCCGTAACGGAGCAGCACATCTGGCCGATGTCGAACCAGCTGCTGTGGCTGATCCTTTTCTGGCTGGCCACCGAGATTACCCCTTCGCTTGTGGTCATTAATTCCATGTGGCCCCGTGAGGACACGGACAGGCAGCAAGTCGCGGTTCCCAACTCGTCAACTCTTTTTGGGGATGCAGTGGAAAGGAATGCGCATCTTTTACAAGGTTATGAGGTTGAATGGGCGCAGTGAAGTGCGTTTACGCGACCCAAAAAATATTGTGTTTAATTGATTACTTCAACGGTGCAAAGGACCCAACTGCAGAGCGAGTAGAAAAACCTAAATCGTTGTTGACCAGTTCCGTAAATGTTAGAAAAATCAATTGCAGATGTGGCCGTCAGGAAGCGTAACAATGAGCTGATCTATTCATTGGTAGCAGCGGTATTCTCGCTACCCTCTTCTTGCTTGGCCTTCTTTTCGGACTCAGCTTCAGTTTCCTCTTTGGCTTTCATCTCCTCCTGTGCTTTTCTCAGAGCCTCTTCGGCCGCTTGGCGAGCCTCCTGCTCTGCGAGTTTGAGGGCCTCCTGTTCCTCCTGATGACGTTTCTCCTCAGCCAGTCGTCTCTCCTCCTCTTCCTGACGAATCCTCTCAAGCTCGGCCCGGTGGCGGCTGTAGCCGCAGTCAGCCACCGTACGCAACTCCTCGAGCTTGGTCTCTAGCTCCGCCAAGGGAGCGTCCATGTTATCCCAAACCCACTCCTCCGTCTTGTTCACCGCCTGGTCGATGACCGCCCTTTCGTTGTCTGCGAAAAATTGCTTCAGGCGGTCATGAATGTCGAAACGCATGCCAAGAATGGTCTCTTCCAGGCAATTGAGCATTCCACGCGTCTTAACAGCCAGTTCGTCGGCACTGCGCAGCGCCAATTCGGTCTTCGTGAAGACGTCGATCTGCTCGGGGGTGGCCACGGCGGGGCCGAGGTAGCACGTGAAGGGGACGGCGCGACGGTCCGTCTTAGTCACAGCCTTCTTGACGATGCGGTACTGAGGCTCCTTGGGAGTCGCTTCGGCGGCAGAAACTTCTTCCGTCGGCTCTGCCTCGGGGGAGGTAGGTTCTGGTATCAGTTCTTTCTCCTCGACCTCCTCGACGCGATCAACGATGTGCGACACGCTGGTAACGTCAACGGTGTCATTGGCAGAGAGCTTCAAATACACCTTGAGCTTTTGGTTAGACTCGTGAGGAGCCAGGTTCACCGTCCACGTGCCGATGTCCTTTCGCATGCCTCCTGGCAAGCGGGATTCGCTGTAGGCCAGCTGGATCTGGAAGGGTCCCTTACGGTAGCAGGTGACCGCCTTGGGCGTGAAGAGCAGGTCGCCACGCTTGAAGAGCACGTGCTGTTCTGAATTGCCGTCGTCCGCTCCGAACGCAGCCAAGATATCTGTTTGACACACGTCGCCTACTCCGAAGTCTCGGACCTTGTAGTTAGGGCTCAGCATGGCCGCTTGCAGTGCGCATCCACGAGCGACGGTCTCATCGGACGAAAGTGTACGCATAGGTTCGAAGCCGAAAGTCTCTCCGATAGTTCTAAAGACCCAGGGAATCCTAGTGCAGCCTCCCATAACTTCCACGGATGAAGGAGCTACGCCCGCTTGCTCCACAGTGTGACGGATCTGCTGCTCCAGTTCAATCTTCAGCTCTTGGCACAGGGCTTCAAATGTATCCCGGGACATGACGCCCTGTAAGTCCTCATCCTCGTAGAGGTAATCCACTCCGTACGGTACCTCAGAGTTCGCTGAGAGCAGCTTCTTAATTTTGGTGGCGCATTCCTCTAGCTTCAGCATGGCCTTGGCGTTGCCAGAAGGGTCAAGTTTCGTGGTCTGCTTGAACCCGTCGACCATGTACTGCACGATACGGCTGTCCATGGCGCGGCCGCCCAAACGAGGATTAGACGTAACGGAGAGCACCTTCAGTTTACTCGCCAGAAACTCTGCGACAAAAACGACGGTCTGGCCATGGCCTACGGACACAAACGCCGTTACAGTAGGTTCCGTATCGCTGAAGGTCTTGGCGCGGAAAATACCGTAGTCCAGCGCAATCGCGGCGTGCTCGTTCATGACGCGAAGGCACTTGATGCCTGCAAGCTGGGCGGCAACCTCCATAGCTCGGCGGTTGGCGTCTTCGTACCAGCTGGGAACTGCGATGACGCAGTCGGTCACTCGCTGCGAAAGACTAGTCTCCGCGATACCCTTAAGACTTGTGAGGAACGCCGCGGTCACTTGGGTGGCGTTAGCAGTGGAGCCATTCTGGCAGTTATATCCCACGAACCCGTAGCCGTCCACTCCCAGAGGCGCCAGCGCATACTTGGCCTCCTCGGCCAGCCTGGGCTCCTCTGATGAGGCCCCCAGAAGCGACTTGAAATTCCGGCAGGTGTTTCCGGAGTTCGACTTGAGCGTAGCTAGAGCGTGGTCGCCCATGAGTCGCTCGTTCTGCGTGTAGGCGACGAGGGTGGGGGTGATGCGTTCCGAGACCGCATTGCGGACGACAGCTATGGCGCCTCGCTGAATGGTAGCCATTACGGCGCCACTGGTGCCGATATCGATTCCGAGGACTGACATAGCTTGATAGTGAAATTAAGGTTTTCTCAACTGACACATGAGTTTATGGTCAATATTGAGATGTTCCCACGCATAGGCCACATGGAGGACGAGGGTACCGAGGAGTTCAAATTCAAGTTGAAGACCGTGGCGAGTGAGAGTGCCGAGCGTCTTTGACTCAGCAACGTTGATTGTGGCGGAGATTGTGAGCATCGTGGTGAACGTCTGTTGTGAGCTACAGTAAACACCATAGCAAAGCCAACCCCATCACAGCTGCACTGGTCGTGGCGGAGACTAGGAGGATGGTCTGGTTTCGTTCCCAAAATGTCGTCCTTGCTGGGGGAGCGGCGACGGGCTCGGCTACCGACAGCGCCTCCGACCTGGGAGGCCTTTCCCACGCGGAGGACCGGCTCGGTGCCGAAATCGCCCTCTCAGACGTCGCGCGAGCTGGCCGTCGCGGTTGCTCAACGACCGTTGGCTTGTCGTCCAGGTCCAAAGCGATCTCGCCCACGTCAAGGTCAGCTCGAACCTCGGCTTCTGATGCTGTCTGGCAGTACACGTGAGCTAGGGCTATCATGCCTTCAGTAGAGCACTTGGAGGCGTCACAGAAAAGCCCCGCCACTGGTAGCTGCTCCACGCGTAGTTGGTCCCCCAGATGCACCTTCTTGTAGGCCACTGCAATGGTGGCCTCGCTAGCGTGCATACTCCACTTGTCGTTCAGTTCGCGCCCGCCTCTCCGCGAGCCGCTCCTAGCTTGGGGAAAGCTAATGAGTGGCTTAAATTTTGGATGCAGCGCTTCGGCCTCGGATGCCAGCGTGTATACCACCAGCACCTCCACCTCCTTGGTTACGGCCTCCACGGCACATTGTGCCAAGTCAAGTTCTTCCGGCGTCCAATCATTGAGGGTGATGTAGTGGTACGCGGCCTTACGCAACACTTGCGTGGGTAGCTTGCCGTATGTCACGGACAGCAGGGTGTGGGTGGGCTGGTAAGCCCGAGCGATTCTGGCAGCTGCGTCGTTGAAGCTCACTGATGAAAGAGTGCACTCCATGCACTGCATCATAAACCCGTCGCGGCCGAAGAACTTCTGCCCCGTTTCCCGGTGGAGCACGCGGCCGCAGCCGTGAACGGAGCAGACCCTAGCTAAGTCTGTGATGGGGAACCGGCGCCCCAGCGCCGTTTTCGGGCCGTCGAAATGCCGTCTGTACCACGTGCCTCGCGTCACGCCAGTTTTCCCACACGCTAGGACCAGAAGCGCTATCCAGGGCCACATGCACACGTGTGCGGTTTCGAATCGAAAGAATCCACACAGAATCCACAGTTCGATAAATTTTGCAGAGAAAAACGACGAAAGAAACACTCAACAAAAATAAGACGCCAGATCTAGTTGAGGCGACTCCCCAGAAGACTATCCATGAGCAACGTAGTCTCTGGCGGGACAAGATCCACTGGCAGTTCCACATCGGAGCACCCCCCCTTCTTCAAGATGTACGAACAAATAACGGACAGAGTGCGATGGTCGAATTTCGTGCCGTAACCGGCCAACTCGGATAAAATGCGAGCGACGATCAACCACTTTACGATGTCCGAATCGGGACTTTTTGCGATCTGAGTCAATGTCGGATGAGGGAGCTGCATGGTCGGGATTCTTTCGAGCAGGTTGATCTGCTCGTACCGCATCAGAGTGCGCAAAATACTGTTCTCGTATCCAATCGCTTCCACGCTTTCGTACTCCTTGAAGATGTCTTTCAGCGCTAAGACTTGCACAAGGTGGTGGAAAGACGCAGACCACACAGCTCGGGGATTACACAATTCCTCGAAACTGGTGCCTACACGAATGAGACCGACAACAAAGCAGCGTGCGTGATACGCAGGTAACTGATAGTAGCCCTCCTGCGCCGGACTTAGTTGTGGCACCTCGCATAATTTAGGAGGGCGTAGGACCCCGTCGTCCACACGCCTTGAAGGCGTGTGCGGTGTCCTAGGAGTGGATAAGGGGCTGGGCGTAGTAGATCCCATGCTAGACTTGTCAACACCGCGTAGTTCCTCTTCGCCGTGAGCATGTCGGCACGCAACTCCGGATGGACAAAATCCCGTCTGCCAAAATTTACAGAGTTTCGTCTTAAAGAAGGCATCTGTCGCTTGAAGCTCATGGAACTCATGAGCGTATCGACATTCCGAGTCGTGACAAACCTCTCCGGTTAGAGCCTTAACGCACAATCTCGTCTTGCTTAGATCAGGCTTGGGCCGCAGCTCCTCAATAGAATGGGCTGCGTAACAACCCCGCCTTAGACTCACCATAATTGCACCGATCGCCCATAAAGCATCGCTTTGCGTCAAACCAAGGACACATTTTGGTCCTGTGATACTGCAATTTCTTGACGGCATTGTTGGTGCTGTCCCCCATAAGAAATATTTTGTTGGGATCGCGATTAAGGATAAACGGTTTCGTGTACAAAGTGTGGGGTTCATCACATGGGGGTAATTCCACATAGTGTGGGGTTTCACAGATTTTGTGCATCACTTGGCTCCAAACACCACGGCGTTGTCGACTTGGTACACGTACACCGCCAACTGTCCCGCGGCGATAATAGTGTCAAACTCCTCCGCTCCAGGAACAATGAACCATTGGCGCACGCCTCCGTCAGCTGGGACGCCGCGGAAGACCTTCACCGCTCCGACCACGGCTTTTCGGCGGCCGCGTTTGCGTTTCTCGGTTCCGTCCTCGTTTTGCAGTATGTCAGTGCAGTCGTCGTACAGCGCTCCCACTCTTTCCGTAAACTCCGCGCGAGTGCTCACGTCAGTCAACACTCGTGAGGTGCTGGCCGAAACATGATCAACGGGTTCGCCCAGGACGGCGCCTAGAGCCTCAAGTGCCTTGGTGTTCTCTTCCGGCAGATGTTCGCTGAGGGTCAACTGAAGCGCGTCTGTGGCGTGATTCGTGTCCACATACACCAAGAGCGTCATCAGCAGCTCTACCAGGCCAGGATGGCTGCGAAGCTGCGCATTGCGAAGCGCTTTTACTGATTTGAGAGGTTCCTCAGCTTTAGGAGGGGCACTCCAGATGGGAGGCATATCCAAGGTATCCAGCCCTAGATATCGCAGACCAATTGGATCTGGAGCCACCTGAGGATCCGTGATGTCCGTGGAAGCCTTCTTTGCCACACGGAACACGACTGAAGTTCTCTTCAGCCTTTCGGAGCGGTTCTCGCGATAGAACGCCGGTGTCACATGGTGCTCGTTGGGCGCATTTAGACCGATATGTTCAAGCTCCATACGCTGCGGCGCCGTGTCGTCGGCAGGTATGTCATGCTCAGCAACGCTCATGTAGGTCCGAAGCGTGGAAGTGGCCAACAAACATGCCAACCACTTCGGAAATATGGAGACCCACATGGACTCGAACTCAGATTTCTTGGGTGACAGCAAAGCGAGCAACAGCATGTCCCAACGCATCCGATCGAAGGAGGGCGAGACGAACTGCGGCGGCGTGCCGAAGACCACACGCTGCAGGAGGTCCATCAGGAGGCTGGCGTCGGGCGTAGGCAGATAACGCTCAAGATTCAGCATCAACATACCATAGCCCCAGCCAGTGCGAGCGAACGTCCAGCTCTTCGAAATGCACGTCTGCACTGAGAAACTGTTGTGAAAGGGGCTGTCGAGCGAGAAGAGGCCTTCAGGCACCCCGTCAACAGGAGGCTCCAGAACCGACGAAGTCGGCTCGCGCATCTCCAGCTGTAGTCGACGGCGAGCCTTTTCCTCCTGCTCCTCCGAGAGAGAGGCCTCCACAGCTTTCTTCAGTCGGGATTCCACTGGCACAACCTTGGAAAGACGTCCCAACAGAGTGGAGATGTGGGGCCTGTCCACGAACGCGATGTTCTGCGGCCACTCGTCGGCCTCAGGCGCAGCATCAAGTGTCGACGATTCGGCATCAGTGTCTATCAGGCGCGAGAAGGAGCCCACAAGATCAGGTGCTGGGTTAATGGCACGTCAGTTACTCACAAGCTAACAGCGCCCGCAAAGCCTCCCAGACAGGAGGCACAGGAACCATCGGAGACGTCGGATACATCCGTGCCGCGCTATGGGAGAGAAAGGTACGCCCCCACTCGCCAGGAAGGCGCGCGGGCTCCAGAAGGCTGTGGAGGGAGAGGCACTTAGCCGGAGGCGCCGGCAGGAGGGAGGGTCGGTCCACGTCGAACGTCAGGAGGTGATCGTCATCATACCCTTCCCACGCAGCAGGTGCCTCCGCTTCGATCGCGGGAGAGACATCGACAGCCACTTCTTCTTTCGGAGAATCCAACACTGGGACTAGAGGCAGCGTCGCGGGGGTCTCATCAGGTACGTACAGGTCCACTGGGGAAAGAGACGCTCTCAAATAGCTTTCGAGGAAGGCCGACCCACTGGTTCCAGCGGGCAGCTCCCTGAGGAATTCAGTGAAGAATGGAAAGGATGGATGCAGCTTCAGAGCCTGCAGCCGCGTTTGCACGTCTGGCGGTGCGCTCCAGGACTCAGAGGGATAATCTGGAGCGAATTGGCATTCGACGTTGCCGTTGTTGCGCCACGCCAGCCGCAGGGGCCCGACAAAGGCCTTGTCCACCTGAAGCGTAAGATTCACAGAGCGCACGATCCAGTAGAGGTTGCCGTGGCGATCGTAGCCTGCGGGGAGCTTTCTTGGACACGCGAACAGAATGAGGTTACGCAGGAGTCGTTCTGAATGCGTAACCTTGAGTTCGTATGCGCGCTTTTCCTCAGCGGTCTCCTGGTACACGGCGCGCTTCTCCACGACTGAGGCGTGCTTCACATCGTCCAGCTTAGCTTCGAGGACGACTTGACACGTCTGGTGCTTTTTGTATGCGTGCATCTCAGCCGGCAGCACGCTCTTCTTCTCCTCCGGACTGAGGGAATCGAAAGCTTCACACATAGTCTTCTGCGCCAGCTTGAGCTTACGGGGGAGAGACTTGGCAGCCTTTCTGCGCTCACCTTGAAGATTCTTCTCCACCTGCCAGGTACGCTCTATACCGCCCTCCACATATGAGCGAAACAACTGCGTCTTGCATACCTGGCGCACGAGGAACTGCAGTATAGCGACTCGTCGGTGGAAAGGGATCCTCTCGTACTCGTCGACGGCAACCTCGGCCGCCAACTGCCTGTACTCGGAGATGTTGTCTGCGACTTCAAGCGCTTCCCATGTCATTGGTCCACGACGCAGTTTGTGGGGTGAGTTGATCAGCTCCTGCAGCTCTTCACATACAGCCATCAAGTGCTCGCATACGTAGTGTGTCCAGGTCATAGGTGTCAGCGGAAGTCGTTGGAAGACGAGTTGGTACGCGTTGTTGTCAACGGGGCCGTCTTCCTTTTCGCTTTCTTCGAGGTCGTCCGCCTCCGATTTCACCTCCAGTTTCTCCTCTTTCGTCGATTTCTTCCTGCGGGCTGAATCCTTCGCGCTGGTGGGGCTCTCGTCTTTAGGTTTGCGTGAATTACCCTGTCTGTCCAAGATTAGTAGTCGCATAAGGGAGCAGTGAATTTTGTGGATCCCTGAAGTGTCGAAGCGGTTCTCTCCAGGACCCAGGCCCAGCAGTATTTCGACGAACTGTCGAAAGGTCATGAGACCGCAGCTAGATGCCTTCGCGTCCGCTACGTCCACTACGACGTGCTCGCCGTGTTTGGTCATGACCATGCACTCCAGCTCCGAAGAGAGGTAGGCTCCCTCGGGCACGATGAATCCGCCAGACTCGAAAATGTCAGTCTCCAGTGACTGCAGCGCCGAAGCAACGGTGAGCTTCGAGTCGTAGAGAAGGGGTCTGGCCAAGGCGAGAAAGTCGAAGACTTCACATAACGTGCTCAGCGAGCACTCATCAACGCCAGCAGCAGCCCATGACCGCGGCAGGCAGTTCGGCACGATTAACGGCTGCAGGGCGCCATAGTGGGCTGCCTCTTGGGTGGTCAGCGGCTTGCGTCCGGCGGCTTTTTGGCCTTCTTCGCCCGGAGAACCTCTGCTGCGTGTCCTGACTCGTGGCACGTCGCTATCGTCGGGAGACGTTGACTTGCGCGGACTCATTTTGGCTTTCGCCTTGGGCGCCCGCTTCTTCTTCGCCGCCTTTGGCTCCTCATTAGGGACCACCGCATCCTGCAATGTCTTCTCCGCGGTCGTGCTTCTCGGGATCTCCACTGTGCCGCCCTCCACCTTACGTTTGGCCACGGCCTTCACTTCGGGAAGCTGAGTCCTCTTCCGCGCCGCCTTGCCGCCTCCGAATGGAGAAATGGAGATCGCGGCGTGTAGTGTTCTGCATACCATACTGAGCAGCTGCTTGACGCCATGGTTCTCGGCGTTCCCTTGCTCGACCCTCAGGTGGTCCAGCTCACTGGCAAAGGTAGTTCTCACCGCCTCCCAGAGCTTCGATACGTCGGCAAACTTCTCTGGCATTTGCGGAATGCTACCTCCTCCCTGCACGAATTCTTTCAGCTGTGCCTGAATCACCTGAGAGGCGAGCGTCTGGGTCAGTCGAAAAATATTAGCTCACCTCCAATAGATGTCGTGTTGATATAGCCTTCTCATTGGTGAGAATAAAATTCGGATCCACTGGTAGCGCCTGCATGATCTCGGCTGCCATGGCTGGTTGAACCAAGTCGTTGCTTCCCTCAAGAGCCTGCATAATTGTGTCCTCGAATAATGACAGCAGCTCCTCGGTAGTCAGTGGAGAGCATTCGACTGCGGGTTTGGTGACAGCGTGGAACCCGGGAGGCCTCATCGGTCGACCAAATCCAAATGGCTGGCTCATGTAGCCATAGGCTGACGGGTGCTGTTGTGGAAATCCGTACCCGTACATAGGGTTGTGGCCGTATTGACCCATGGGGAAATTAACAGGTGGTTGGGCTGGAAGAGGCTGAAACTGCTGGGCAGCCGTCGGCATGGGCACCGGGGTGCCCTCGGCAGGGGGGCGGCCGAATTGATTGAACTGGCCGAAAAGCATGTTGTTGTAGTTTC
>NW_027179052.1:0-16797 GCF_019968985.1 Porospora cf. gigantea B | reverse complement strand
AACTCAGTGGCGTATCAGAGCTCTAAGATTACTCACGTCCGAAGCAACTCATTCTAGCTGACACAGCACGCTTGTAGTGCCGGTGGCCGCTAGACGAACACATCAACCCTTCGCTCTTCGCTAAGAAGGTGCAACTTGGCAACGCAATATCTGAATCTTTCTGCTTATGGTGACTCTCTGAATCTTTCGAAAGTACATCAAGCACGCGCCACAGACCAGTTAATAATACTCATCCTCAACCTCTTCCTCCATGGCAAATTCGCCAAGATCCATTGCTTCTTCTTCGTCGACCTCGTACATGCCCTCGACGTCGATGGTGTCGACTGTCATCATTCGGCGGTACACTAACACTCCTCCCCCAACGATTACGCCTGCGAAGGCCGAGGACACACCAGCAGCAGCAGCGAGACCGGCCGCCCCGGCAGCAGCTGTGGTGGCCCCAGCGGTGGTCGTAACCCCAGTGGACGTCGTCGTCTTGGGATGCTTCCCACCGGTCGTGGTTCTGACAGCAGGGGAACCGGTGAACCTGGAATGCTCTTTCGTGCTCGCTGGCGTGGTGGTGGGCGCTGCAGTGGGTTTCCAATGAGTTGAGGGACCTGTCCAAGGTGCAGTAGAGCTCGCTGGGTGAGTTGGTCGAGTCGGAGGACCAGTCCAAATCGTAGAGCTTCCTGGGACTGTAGGCGGGGTCGGAGGACCAGTCCAAGTCGTAGAACTTCCTGGGACTGTAGGCGGGGTCGGAGGACCAGTCCAAGTCGTAGAGCTTGCTGTAACAGTTGGTGGGGTTGGAGGACCAGTCCAAGTCGTAGGGACAGTTGGTGGGGTTGGGGGACCAGTCCAAGTCGTAGAGCTTGCTGGGACTGTAGGCGGGGTCGGAAGTGTGGGCGCAGTCGGCCATAGCGTCGAGGAACTGCTCAGTGGTGTGGTTGGCACCGGCAGCGTAGGGGCCGTAGACGGCCATTCTGCGGTCGTCGTTTCTATTGGCACCGTGGTTTGTCCTATGGTGGTGGTTGGAGTTACCGTCGACACCACAGGGGTTGTGGTCGGAGTTACCGTCGACACCACAGGAGGAGCTTGGCCAGGAATCAGCTTCCAGGGTAGAATTCGCATGTCACAGCCCAGCGCGTGGTCTAATTTAACAACGTCAGGGGCACCCACATAAACTAACAGTCTCACACCCTCCCATTGAGAAGCGGTCGATCATGTCGACGAGTGTACGGTCCACATCACCAATCTCTGCTCTATCAAGCACAGTCACGTTGGTCGAGTGAACGGCGGCTGCGGCGATAAACGCTGGGTGTGGCAAGTCAGGCCTGCCTCACCAACAATGCGCATGATTAGTAAGCCGATTTGACAGATTTAATGGTATGTTGGCCATCTGCGAATCTTTTTTAGCAAGTCAGCTATGTGCGAAGCCATGTGGATATCACTGTGCCATATGTCTAGCCCCAATCCCGCTGATGACCCTCTGGGATAATCATACTCGGCTGATGCCCCTTCCAAGATTTCACCAGACCACAATGGGCTGACAAGTGGATGATCTACCGCACAAAGGGGATTGATTGAACAAGGTATGGTAGCCAAAATCCAGCATCTTTCCCGACCATTCTGGTGGGGCATGGTAGCAGTGCGTGTACTGACTATAAAGTGCGAATTTAGCGTAGGATGGTGGTCGCGCCTCCTGATATGCCCAAGAACGACCTTGCCGATCTCGATGCGAAGAGCACCACCGGATCCGAGGCTGAGGACGCCGAGTCCGAAGACACGCTTGATTTCGATTGCCTTTGCTCGTTGCGGTCCGACGGAGGCGTTACTGAGTGCTGGTATTGCGGCGGCGACGTTCCCTGCACAGGTAAGCGCAAAGTTTTTGTTGATCTTAATTCTTGTTTTTTTTTGAATCCAAGAATTTATTTACTATTATTACATTAATTCTTGGCATTAATATGTGACAGAGTGCTGCCTGACCTGTGGCAACTTTTTGTTCGTTGAACCAGACCACCGCGTTCCTACGACTTGCTCTTGTGTCGTGTTCTTCGACGCTCCTCCGGTTCCTGGCACTATACGTCTCCTCCCTCATCTGGCGGACGAGTTCGATCTCCCTCGAGTGTTCGGTTCAGACGCCATTTTACTGAGGGCCAGCGCCGGAGGGCAGTCCTAGCATTCTGCCCAGCTTGCACGCCTCCTGATGAAAGCGCCGCTGTTGACTCAAGACGCCTCGGAAGGGTTGTCGCAAACTAAGCTCAAAAACTGTATGTTCCTCAGGTTTTAGGAACTTTTGCCGATACAAAACTAGAGACGTGGCCCATTGAAACACGAGATTTGTCATGGTGTCTGTGGGAAGAGGCGCTCGTGTTCGAAGTATCTCTCGCAGCACTGCCGGCTCGAGCCCTGCGACGGAAGCCGCAATTTCAGAGCGGCTCCATGTCTGGTTAAGCCGGCTCCCTCGGAAGCCCGACAGACTGGCCAGTCTCGCGTGATGGCGAGCGAGCCGCGAAAGGCAGGTACGAGTTCTGAACTCCGCGTTGTTCGAAATGAGGAGATTCGCGACTCGCCTGATCGCTGGGTCGGCGAATGCCCAGTTGTAGTTCAGTAAACCCCGTGCCAGCATCTCGCAGTAGAATGCACGGATTTGCGATTCCAACGCGGCTCGGCTAAGTGTGGAGTCTCCGATGTCGACTAAGGGAGGTCTATTATCGTTCGGCTGCCGGTGCACGAAACCAAAGCCCTCCCTCTGAGCGATTCCCAGGGCAACCAGTCGCTTCAGCACTTCTACACGTTTGTACTCCTCGGCAGGAGGCTCGTCTGAGACGGAGGCCTTGACGAGCTCCACAAATTTATGTGGGTCGAAGGGAGGTGAAAGCTTTGGCTGGCGTCCCGATTTGACCTGGTTTGCCGTCAGCCTCAACATGTCGCTCATGTACCGTCGACACACCTTCTGCAGAGCTGGCGCGGCCCGGCTAACTCGATACACAACATCAAACGGGGACAGGAACGTTAGAATGTGGTAGACCACTGGTCCCTTGGTCAAAACACGGTGCGATGCCTTCCTTGGATCCGATTGTCGCATGCTGTGTGCAGTGTGTGCGGTGAGGTTGTATAGTCGCGAATTCTCGTCATTGAAGATACTAAAAATTATACGGCCTGACTCATGGTCTTAATCTCGCTCCAGAAGGCCTTTTTTGCTTCAGTCCTCCTCAGCTTGCTCGTCGGGGTCAACAGACCGTTATCGACGCTGAAGAGCTCATCAGAGAAGTGAAACTGCTTCACTCGCTCAAATCCGTGCAATCGCCCGTCAGCAGCCTGATTCATTTCCTGGGTAACCAATTCACGCAACTCTGCGTTGGAGTTCAACGACTTCCCATACTTCTGCAGAAGTTGCTCACTCGGAACGATGATGGCCACGAGACTACTCGCCAGACTGTCACCGTAGACGAATATCTGCCCAACACTGGGTGCATTGCAGTACACGCTCTCGATTTTCTCCGGCGCGACATACTCTCCTTGAGACAACTTAAACATGTTCTTCCTTCGGTCCACAATGCTGAGCGCCCCTGTGGACTTGTCCAAGGCACCTATGTCGCCAGTGTGGAACCAGCCGTCAGCGTCGAGCACCTTCGCCGTCTCCGCTGGGTTGCCGAAGTATCCGCTAAAGATGGTGGCGCCACGCATAAGCACCTCGCCTTTGGGACGTTTCTTAGTCGCGTCATAGTTCATATCTGGTACACTCTCTAGACAGGCCTCGATCGATGGCATGGGACCTCCGACGCTGCATCCGCGGTCCTTCGCATCCTGGACGTATGACACCCCGCAGGTCTCTGTCAAGCCATAGCCCTGCAGCACTGGGACGCCAAACATGGCCTGCATCTTCGCGTGCAGGGACGCGTCGATAGGGGCACCTCCACAGACGATCACTCGAACCTCGCCACCGAGAATAGCACGAATCTTTTTCAACAGCAGAGCGTCATAGAGCAGGTGCGATTTCTCACCGGTAGCTCCAATTCTCTCAATCTTCGACCGCACCGCGTGGGTGACGAGTTTCTGAACCAGACTGCTCTTCTCGGATAGCGCGGCGTCTATCTTCTCCGCGATGCGGCTAAGAACGCGTGGAACAGCTGCGAAAATGTTGGGCTTCGTGACCTCCAAATCCGCCAAAAGCAATGTGGGGTCGCCAGAACTGCACACGAGACGGGCACCGATGGCCCAAATCACACCTGATATCATCCGTTCCAAGATGTGTGGCAGAGGGAGATAGCTGTAGTGGCACATGGTGTGGTCCACACTCAGCCCGTCGAGACGCTGCTCGATAAAGTGCTTCATGTCAGCCATACAGTGGAGCAAGTTCCCGTGAGTAAGCTTCACCCCCTTTGGCGTGCCAGTGGTGCCGCTCGTGTAACATATAGTGGAGAGCGTGGACCACGAATTGGTTGGGAGGGGCACTGCAGCTTGCGAAAACATTTCGTCGAGGGGAATCAACTTAATGTTGTGGGCTGTGGCCAGTTCAAGTTCTTCTGGTGAAACACCGTCAAACATTATGAGGGTCGTGGTCCATTCCGATTTCGAGGCGGCTTTGATCGCATTAGGGAAGCACTGCCTCGACACCGCAATGGTCTGGATACGGGTGTAGCGTAGAATGTAAACCAGAGAATCGTCGCCGAGAGTGTCATACATTGGTACAAGGCACACGCCATACATATTGGCGGCCTGTTCAATTAGAAACCACTCCGGTCTATTCTTCGCGTAGACAGCCAGACAGGGGACAGGCTGTTCCGCCCCGTACTCCTGCTCCGGGAATGTATGCAGTGGGCAAAGGTTACGATCTATGAGCTGAGAGCCCACATTCCTAGCCTGTTTGTACAAGTCGCAGTAGGTTATCCATTGGATCGCATCTCCTACGCGTTTCCCCAGAAACGGCAGGTCGCCATACCTCTCAACAGTGGATCGGAAAGCAGTCGCAAGGCACTTCATAGGTGCCATTCGCTCACCGAGACCACTTCGCATTGGTTTGCTGCTGTTGGGCCGCACCGGGCTGTCGGAGACGTCGAAGTACCACATAGTGGACATTATAATCTATTGGTGGTTTTATGACTGCACACAAATACTTCAGATGATGAGACATGTAGCTGCACAGTGAGTTCGCCGCAATAAGCACAAGTCGCTTAATGTGCTGTCCCAGCATTTGGGACCGGCAGTCGTTTTTGGCTATTTTTAGGCTTAGATGTGGGCTGAGCATACAAGACACTGGAGTACCCGCTCTGCAGATCAGGAATGGGATCTAAAAAAATTGGAGCCTCGAGAGACCTGCCTTCTCTGCGAAGAGCCGCTGCGACTCCTAGCCGTATACCAGTGCGATCACTGCTCCGTCTGCGGCAGTTGTGCCCTGAAGTTGCGGGGTCTCCAACACGACCTTCAGTGCTGTCAGTGCAAAGCTTTCTCAGTTTTTGTCATTGTAGTCCGACATGAGCTGGCTTATCAACACAAGGTGCTGATGTCACCCCAGGGCCGGGCCAGCGCGTGCATTCCGGCGACGCTGCACGCGCTCCAGCGTGCGGGGCTGCTCTTTGTAGACTCCCAAGAGGCTTCCAAAGCCTTGAACCGGCTACTTATCCGATGTCAGTTGTGCAAATCCAAACTGGAGGGCTCTATTCATTATACCACAATCGAGGAGCTTCAAGAACACCTTGTAAACAGACGTGGGAAGTTGGATGTTTGAGCATCCAGACGGTCGAAGCCTCTGCTACCTCTGCGTGGAAAACATTCCGATGTTCCCTGCTCAAAGAAAGGTGAGAGCCAGTGGCAGCGTCAACTCAGACATACAACGCTGTGCAGCTTCACAAGCACGAGCGGTTCGACGATCCTGCTAGCAACCACTTCGCCCATCCTGCATGTGCGTTGTGTGAACGACGCTTTTTCGATAGAGCAACGTACTACAGGTGAGGCACTCAACCCTCGTCACCAGCCATTGCAAGCGGGAGCATGTATGTTGCACTCTGTGCCCGGAACCGTCAGAATTCAACAAGGAGATTTTTTACAAGGACCTCCTCGCCCTGCAGCGTCACTGCCTGCTTTCTCACCACGTCTGCACCTTCTGCCCTATTGGTGCATCCGCCTTTGCCACGGCAAAGGAGCTGTCCAGTCACTGCCGGTCTAAGCATGGACGCGACCCGCCTGCATTGACCTATCCCAACGAGAACATCACCGAGAAGTATTTGGTAGTTGATGCTACGGCTCGAGAGGACCCCACCGTCGGTTACTGCAGAGACCTACCCAGGGCGGAGCGGGCTGCGACTTTGCCGCCACCGATAGTCAAAGCCAAGGCGAAGAAGAAGATTGTAGGCCAAGATGACTACGACTCCCCACTTTTCAAGCAGGTGAGGTCTTCGCAAAGATCTACAGGCAAACCACTCAAAACCCCAAACTTCGTTAAAAGGAAATCTAAACCGAATCCAAAGAATCGTTTTCATGTTTTGCAATCAGAAAGTGACTCTAATTAGGATTATTTATTGTGGTTATGCCGCTTACTGACCAGGAAAACGCAGGGTTGGGCACTTTAAAGGACTATCTCGAAGAAGCTAGGGTCAAAGGGTGGATCCACCGTTCGTGGATGAAAGCTCTCAGTGGCATGTTCGATGAGCAGTGAGAGAAGCAGCCGCAGCAGACGCAGGTGGTTCCAAACGCTCTGGTGCCATCTTGACTGCGACTACCGTAGTGGAGTCGTGTTCCCTCCAAGAAGTAGAATATTTCGAGCGCTGGAGACGCCGTGAGGGTCTGGTGACCGGTGAACGCAGCTTCAGTGGCATTCGTGTGGTAATTCTAGGCCAGGATCCCTACCACGGCGACGGCCAAGCGGATGGTCTCGCCTTTTCAGTGCCTGCAGGCGTCCGCCTGCCGCCGTCGTTGAAGAACATATACAAGGAGCTTGGCATTCCAAGCGACGAGCTGCGAAACTACCATGGTGACTTGTCAGGTTGGCAGCGGCAGGGAGTGATGCTCTTAAACACCAGCCTCAGTGTCTTACGGAAGCAGGCGGCCTCCCACAGCAAGATCGGGTGGGATCGGGTCACGGACCGAGTGCTTCGTGCTCTCAGTCGGCAAGAAGGCTTGGTCTTCATGTTGTGGGGCAAACACGCAGAGAAGAGGGGGGTGAGTGTGCCTCGAGAGGACAGGTTGGTGCTGGTTGCAGGACACCCGTCACCTTTATCTGTTCGGTATTTCTCTGGGTGTCGGCATTTTGATAAATGCAACGAGTATCTGAAAGAAAGAGGCCAGGAGGCTGTCGCCTGGCGCGATTCGCTTATCCTTAAAGAGGAGCCTCCAGCACCATAACAAGACGGTTTGACATTAATCGCGTGTACATCGATGTAGATGATTCTCGACTCCTGAAGTTAAGTAAGCCTCGCGGTTAATATTAAAGTTGACAGATCTTTAATAGCAGAACGCGAGAAGTCGCGCTTCAAAAAAAGCTAATCACAACATACTCATGTCTTAGGGCTCCAACCCGCTCATAGTGCGAGCCACTGCTTTACCAATATCGGATATAGTGATGATTCCTCGAAGCTCCGTTCGCCCTGATTTCAACTCGGTCAACGCTACTCTGTGGATCTGACAGGCCATCATTTTCGACAGGGCACTTGCGATGGTGGCGTCAGTGTGCTCATCAATCATAGGGACGCGCGCTTGCAAGTCTCTCTGCCGCACTGCAGATATAAATCGAATGGTAGAGTTCTGCAGAACACTCGGAAGTCCGGATTCCGATCCTGTGGAGTTGCGACGCTCACTGGTCATACTGGAGTCTGACACCCGCTCGTCCGCATTCTGCAGGTACTCGTAGGCCTCTCGAAGATAGAACATGAAATCCCGGAGGGAGACGACAGATACTGGAACTCCGTTGGATACCACAGGGACACCAGAGACGCCTTTTTCAACCATCAGCGTCAGCGTGTCGATAAGTGGCGATTCGTCTTGTACAGTCACTACCTCCTCGTTTCCGAGGAAGACTGAACATTTGATACCGAGCAAGTCATCGTGGCCTTCGACTTTCTGCGATGGAAGTATAGGGAAGTCGTGTTTGAAGTCAGGGTGATACCGCAGCAGCATCATGAAATCACTGATGCTGAACACCCCGACGGCGACGCCTTGTTTCGTTAGAACGACCCTTGAGTGCCGCTCAAATGTCTTACATACGTCCATGAGAGGTGTGTCGTATGGTACGCAATGCGCCTCGTGGTGAGCTCCCAACGCCTCAACGGAGGTTTCGAGGAAGGCCTCGACTATCCCAGATTCCGCCTCCGAAGTCACAGTAGCGTGCATCTCGACGAATTTGGTTGCGATATCCCTCACTTCTACGACGTGCCCATGCAACCCATCATCCAGGAGCACGGATCCTACCTTATCCCGCAGCATCAGAGATATGACGTGGTGCACTGGAGCCTTCGCACTAGCGGAGATCAACGGCTGTCGGCGGATCACGCCTTTATGTACCAGTACTTTCCAACTTAGCTTGATTAGTTCCTCGAAATGGATCACTCTATTGTAGCTTCCGTTCATCAACGCAAAATAAGCCAATAGCCTGTCATGCATGAATCTTGAGGGGTTACCAACGGATCAGCCACTCGTTTCCACGCACGCTCAGCACCTCGTTACCTTGAGGAACGCGCGCGCAAGAGTCTGAAGTACTTCAACAGCGGGTGCGGAGAATGATGCTGATATGTTGGCTACCTTTGCTAAACCCACTGACAACTTCACCATCAATTCCAAGCGCTTCAAGGATCTCGACTTCTATCTCCACAACATACGACACATAGAGTATGAGCGATGAGGAATACGCTCGCGCTTGCTGTGCAGCTCGTAATGAGGGTTGCGAGGCCTTCACGCTCAACAAAAGCACTCAATGTTTGCCTTCTGACGAATGATACCGAAGGAGTTAGACATACACGAAGAGTGACCTGCATTATCCATTGTATGTCACTCCCCACGTACAATAAGATCTGCCGAGGGTTGCCATTCTGCCGGACACAGCACGCTTGTATTGCGCGGGCAGCAGGGCCAGGAAAAACCAGTGTTGTCTTAGTATGAGTTTCGACAGGTGGCCACCAACGTTGTCTTCGTCAGTATGAGTTTTGACAGGTGGCACCAACGTTGTCTTCGTCAGTATGAGTTTTGACAGGATACATTCGTGGTTTTGCTAGGGCTCGATCTGAGCCGTGCACTCCTGACATCATCACAATGATCGAGGATGCTAGGAGACATCTTCATGAAGTGAAAGACACAGTCAAGGACAATTGTTCCCTTGCTCATTCATCAGCACGGATCGGCGTCGTCAAGCGTGGAAGACCAAGATGCACGCAAATCGGAATAGAAACCGTTTCGGAGAGGGTCCATGTCCGCTAGAGTGTCAAGAAACTGCAGGTCGACATGCATGAGCAGCCCAAGAGCTGCTCGTATTCGGAGCCAGACCAGCCTGGCGGCCTCGCACTCCTCCTCCTCGAGAAAGCACTCCAACTCGCTGAGCATCGCTTCTACCGTATGGACGACGTTCGCGTCCGGGATCGGAACCAGGAGGGAACCTGTGGGGCGCATGACGTAATGCGTCGTAGCCGGCGCGTGCACAGTCAGAGTGGTAACCTTGGCGGGTAAAGCAACGCACCAAGTGCTTCGGTACCTGTTCCCAGCATCCGCAACTGTAACTGGAATACCGTCCACTTCCACAGCCAGTAACTGCACCGGTTCCGAGAATTCGATGGTCGAGTCGTTGACATCCGCGCGCAGTATTCTTCTGGGGCCAAGGACTTTTGTCAACGACCAATTGAGGAAGGTCCATAGGCTTTGGTCGTTGCCATCCGTCCACAGAGCCCGCCAAAGCAAGTCGAGGTCTTCATTTTCGTGAGCAAGCAGGTGCCACGCGCTGAAGTTGCTGAAATTCCTCGAAATGAGATGCTCAGCCAAGGACCTGTTCTCCTCACGGTCCGCAGGCAGTCTGCACGCAGAAAACACGGAAACTTCAGCGTTGCGAGATCGTAAAATCAGCTGGTAATAATTCCAACAGTGGAAGTTCCGTCCATCGACCTCCAACAGCTGCCGGATAAGAGCCAACTCGGCGGTCAGGGCCGCCAGCCATATCGTGCGCACAGCCTCCATGTCTGCGGCGGAGTACGTAGCCGTGACGTCACTGCGTTCCACTCTGAAGGTCGTCGCGGGCTTGGGCCGTAAGAGATCCAACAACCACAGTCGATGGTGCCACACGCTATACGACTTCGGGTGCTTTCTCAAGATTTGCGCGTTGAAATCCATCTCCTGGTCCACAAGCGGCGCCCGCTGCTGAGTGGGGAGGCAACTCAGAGGCAGCACCGTCAGGCGCCGCCTGATGGCCCACAGGGTAGGGACTTCCGCAAAGGCCTGTAAGCGATTTATCGTCGCCAACGCCACGCCTACATCTTCAGCGGGACAATGAGACCCATATCGATATAAGAAGTCATGCAGTGCGCCTGACGCCTTAGTGACCTTCGACTTTATTATGGACCGTTCCTCAGGCGATACTACCGAGTGCTTCTTCTCTCGGCCGTGCATGAGCCTTTTTGCTCAATTTGTCACGCCAAGAGTGCTTCTGGACCAAGTGTCAACCATTGGAACGACGCAGCAGGCGTGCTCGATGTCGATAGACTGACCTACATAAACCAAATCACAGGATTTGTCATGCACGACTTCGGTGATAAAGCGTTTCTGGACGCACGTCACCCCGTGTCGACAAGTTGGACTTCCACCTCTGCCGCTTCGCGCGTCCTGGTGGCGCTGGAGCAGGCTAAACAAACCGATGAGGCTACATACGCCTACGTTGACCAGATGATAATCTGCGTGAAGCCACGGCGACCGGCAGACCTGAGAAAGAGCGCTGAGGTATCGACTGAAAACCATTTTACGGCCAGCAGCCTCTCGGGAGGCAAGTCCTCCAAGCATTACTCTGCGGCCAGTGGATCGTCCTTGGCGTGTCCAGTCTGCGAGATTGTATGCAAGAACCAGATGAAACTGCGTAACCACATCATGAACTCGCACCCCCAGCCAGGGCATACTGGCTCATTCGAGTGCCCACATTGCCTGTGAGGACAGGCACGGATGAGGATGCAGCGTCGTGTGTAGGAACTCGGAGAGATTGACGAACCACGTAAGATGTGCACATCCGAGTGCCCGCCCTCCCGCTCGGGCTGGCAGGCGCGCAGCTTCCCACGACATGCCAAGCTGCGCGCCTGCCACTACCGAGGGGACCCTGGCTTGGGGCGTGGAGATGTCGGCCTGCCCGGCGCCCTCGAGTCCCAATAGCTGCAAACTGTGCGGAATAACGTGCAAAAGCCAGACAAAGCTTGACAACCATTTGAAGAATTCACACGATGGTCAAACGACAACGTCACAGATCCGCGTTTGGCGACCTCGAAGTCGGTGCACCAGCTGCAGCAGCCAAGATGGTGGTGATGCTGCCTCACACTGCTCCCGAGGTCTGGACGCCGAAAGTATGGATTCCCTCTTCTCACGAAACTTGCAAGCAGCAGTTGCAAGGCGAAGGCACAACTCGGGTTGTTCAGAGAGTCTCGGCTTACGGCCGGTAGATTCTGGAACTGCAGGATATCCATCAACGGCGTACTCCGAAGCAGCAGATCTACGAACGGCGGAGTCGTGGCAGCACGGCTACCCAGAGAGGCGCGGACTACGGTTAGACTCTAGAGCTGGCAATGAATCAACGGAGCACGACCTACGAACAGTGGAGTCGTTGCCGCGCGGCTGCCTTCGAACACTGGAGTCGTGGCGGCGCGGCTCCCCAGAGAGGCTCGGACTGCCGCCAGTGGACTCTGAAGCTGCAGGCTACGTATCAACAACGCACTCCGAAGCACCAGACCTACGAACACTGGAGTCGTGGCATACAGGGCACCTACGGCTGCTCACAATGGACTCTCAGCCTCCAACGTACCTGGCAACAGGAGAACCGCGCCCTGCTCACAGCGAGGATCAGCGAACCGTGGACCAGTCGCGACCCGCGACATTTGGGACCCACTACTCCCCGGCTAGCAGTCTACATGCCGACCTTAACGCCGACGTGCCCGAATTTGTGCCACGGACGGAGGAACCCTCGTCGTGGCACGTGCCGCTGCATCTGTTACCGCAACGCTCTGATCCAAGCTGAGCATCTGTCGTCAGCGATTGTTGGTGGCCAAAAACACCTCATGGGTTCATCTCACGGAAGTTGGGCTGGAAGATGTTGAACCCGGACGCCGCCGTGGAGCACAGACATGTCTCGATTTGGGGGTGCCACCGGATCTCGCTGACGTGACTCTGGCCCATGTGTGTAAAAAGAAGCTGGTCAGGCAGCGTGTCCGCTCCGATCTTCTTCAGTAGACCAGTCTCGTCCGGCTCAACCGACAGATCCCACACTGAGACTATATCGTCCAGAGCAGCGCATCCGAAGACGCTTTCATCTGAAGGGTGCCACTGTACGCTTGAAACGGGCTCCGAGTGCCACTGCAGAGACGCCAGCTTACGGTCGGTGCGGCGGATATCCCAGACGCGTAGTGCGCCGTCGTCACCTCCCGACAGGACCAGAAACCCCTGTACAGGGTTGCAGCTGATCACGTTCACGTCAGATGCGTGAGCGTCTGTGATCTGCGCTGCGGGTTGCTGGGGGTTTCGCAGGTCCCAGAGGCGGATGCTGCGATCCACACTGGCCGTGAGCATCACGAACTCCTGGCCGTCGCCGGTGCGCTTGAAGTCTATGTCCTCAACTGATGCGTCGTGGCACACACGGGAGGTATAGTCCTGCACCCAGCCGCCTTCAACAGGCTTCAGTAGGGCTACTCGTCCGTCACAGGAACCAGCAGCCAGCAGCCCCTGGACATGAGGGGACCAAGCGAGCCCGTAGCCTTCGTCTGAGAAGTCTGTTACACTGTGCAGTGTAGGCGTCTGCACTCTTTTTCCTCCTCTGGCCAGCGCGTCCACCGCCTCCTTACAGTCCAGTAAGTGGACGGCTGCCTCACTGGACCACGTAGCCACGACGCGAGGAAGCTGCGGACACACGCGGACTCGGTTCACTACGCCCGAATGCGGTGCCCTGGAGGCGGCCATTCGAGCTTCCTCCATGTCTGACTCGGACTCCGCGTCTGAGTCCACGCCGTCAGTCGTAGTACTAAGAAGGTTGCTCCACCGCATGAAATAGAGGCAGTTGTCGCCTTCGTTCTGGGAGCCGGCAACCACGTCTGCTGAGTGGGGAGGGTCCACACGTAAGGCGCCTAGTGAATCGGGGATCACGTCCAAGGACAAGCAGGGCAGCTCGCAGGTCAAGCGGTAAAACATTTTATAGGCTCTCGAGTCGTAGTCCAGTTCCCCTTCTGCACGATCTTTAGGATTCCAGAACTCTTTGGGAGCTTCGCCGTCGTCAGGCTGATCAGTCTCGGCGACTGGCGGTTCGACGACCGACTCACTATCGCTGATATCCTCTGTGGGACCAATAAACTCATTCTCAAGTCCTGTTTCCAGGGCCTGCAAAGCCTCTCTGCTCTTGTCTGCAGGGTCCCGGAGCTTGGCGCCAGGCTCCCCAGTTGAATGCTCGCGGGCTCGTTTCTCAGGCATGGTGGAATATCGCTATTATGTGCAAGCCCTCTCTGTCCATGTGCTCACTGATGTTGCCACCAGACATTGCCAGTGCCGACTCTGTGGTATGGGTGCTCATTTTTAGATCTTTAGATGAAGTGTGATCAGAAAGAAAAAAGGCCTGACACCGATCTAGCCCTGATAGCCTCTATAGCCTCTCCTACAGCCTACGGCCCTACTGAATTTGGGACTGGTCGGGAATCCCCAACGATCTACCGCAGTGTCTTACACTTTAACATCGAACCTCCCCCGCCGCCACCACCGGCGAACAGTGAGCTGCCATTGAATAGTTCGCTGCCACCGCCGCCTGACTTTGACGAGATGCCGCCGCCGCCTGACTTTGACGAGCTGCCGCCGCCGCCTGACTTTGACGAAATGCCACAGTATGTAGTGGTGAACCATCCGCCGCCGCATATCTCGGACAACGAGCTGCCGCCCCCCTCGATTGAGCAGGTTGAGGAGGTCCGCCACCAAATAATTGTGAGGCCTTCGAACCTGCCGCCCCCAGCTGAGCATGTTGAGGAGGTCCGCCAGCAGACAGCTGTGAGGCCTTCGAACCTGTTGCTAGCTGAGGAGGTCCGCCAGAAGATTACTGCTGTGAGGCCTTCGAACCTGTCTCTAGCTGACGTGATCAAGCAGCAGAGGACTACGCCTGAGCACCTGGGCACCGGTCTCTATGGCCTTAACAAAGTTGAAAATGTCGAGGAACCTGAGGGGCCGCCTGACGTTTCGACGCTGAGCTACGAAGAGGTGGAAGTCTTGGCCGGAGATCAAACTGATTTGACTCGTATGCTGGCAGCCAAGGCTGAGCGGCGACGACGGCAACATGAAAGACGGCAACAAGAAAGACAGAAAAATCAGCAATGACGTAGCAAATCCATGCTTAAATCAGTAATCAGTGACCAGTGTCAGCTCCTATTCATTAATTCTCACAAATGAGGTGTGAACTGCCAAAAGGAAACACCTCCACTCGAAATGTCATCCTTACCTTGACTGGCGCATGCACATCGGTGCCCCGAAGCATAAGGATTGCCGAAACTCAAACGGTCTTCGGACCGACTGTGAAGGCGCGTGGTCCGCTGCCTGTTCCACGCCTGCCAGCTGCGGCGTCGGAACTGACGCTGGCGTTCCAGCGCAGGTCCGCTCGTCAGAAAGCGCCCACGTCCTTCACTGATGTACCACCGTCCATGTTTGCCGAGACCCTACGTGCGAAGCCCCTATGCGATGTGCACGAGTCGGAATTATCGCCGCCTCCACTACCGAAGTCCGTACCTCCTCGGAGGGGCACCAAATTCGTAGATCGCAGCCGAACCTGCGTGCCTGGCGACACCGCTATCAAAATGCTATTTGGGGAGGCGAAGGTGATGAGCCGGCAGCCGTACCTAAGGAGGGTTCCCCACATCAAGGGACCGGACTCGTCCAGGTCTGGGGACGTTTCTGCCAATTCGGCCACCCTACGCCCGTTTTCACAGCTCTGTCCTTTGGCTCAGCGATTCCAACTACTGGACGATAAGGAGATCAAGTTGCTCTTGTCCCATAGTGAAGAGCTGGGGGAGAAAATCGTCACCGTGTTGAAGGCCCAGAAGGACTTGCGTTTAAGAAACTAGGCTGTATGAGTGTATAAAATGCATAAAATAAATTTTTGAATAAATGTGCACATGTTGCAACCCGTCAAAAAAACCTCGGACTCACCAGCGGCGCTTCTTTCTTCTCTAATTAGCGCCACCCACCAGCCGAGGGTTCTACACCCCGGAGACGCACAACTGGTCAGACTGTTCGGCCCCATGGTGCGTTGCAGCGCTCCACACCGATATGAAGACCAATGGACAAATGCCCGAATGCAGGCTTTTAGTAGGGACGCATCCGACACCAACGCCCTCTACGGCCGCACCTCCAATAGCACAGCGGCTCCAGATATTAGGTCTCCTCTTCACAATCTCCATCTCGAAGAGAGGTTTGTAAACGCGCAGACTCCACTGCGGCTGGCCGTAAGTGGAGGCGACCACCTTGACCACCGCAAGTCGAGTTTGACCGTCTTCCAGCCACCTGAGACAGATGAGGATGCCGACTACAAACGAGCACTTGAAGACGCCCTGGCTGCCCAGCCCCGACGTCGATCCGAGGTGGCGCGGCGCGCGACTACGCTGGACGACTGCGAAGTGCGACTGCTTATATCGATGGGACAGAATGTGGGCGAGCCTATGAACAGTATCATGCTGGACGAGTACCGTCGACGTGGCTACCTGTACAACCGTGAATAATTCCTGTGAATAATTCATGCTTCGTTGTTTAAACTTCGAAGCAGGCGAGGTGTCGGAAAAGTCACCACTAGGATAACTAGTACTTTACAAACGCATTCAAAAAAGATCTCGAATGGGAACTCAGCGTTTCATAGCGTCCGAGACGGAAGCACGTCCGAAACAAATCATTCCGGCTGGCACAGCACGCTGGCTGTACCGGAGGCCACCAGATGAGCTGTTAACAAACAGCATTCTTCAAAAAGCAAAAGCAAAGCAAACATGGGCGCTTTTGTTGAGCGTGAAGGCCTTACAACCCTCATCACGCGCTACATGGCAAGCGCGAGCGCATTCCTCCGCGCTCACGTCATACTCCATGTGTCGTATGTCGTGGAGATAGAAGATTGATGGTGAAGTTGTCTGCAGGTTCCGTATCCCGTCTGAGGCCGAAATTCACTTCGACAATGAAAGCATTCGCAGTGAAGAGGGCAAACGCACAAAAGGCAGACCGCATGGCAATGTCAATGTATCGAATCAAACTACCTTTCCCCACACCCATTGTAACGCCTTTTGTTATCAAAGACGACGTAACATCTTAATGCTCACACAGAGAGAATTCCCTCTCAAAGTACTCCTGGTTGTGCATGCCAACGAAAGTTGACCTCTCATCCATGAGCTCCTCCCTCAGACGCCGGGCTTCCTCCAGCGAGTAGGGGCAGTCGGTGAAGTCCAGGACGTTGGCCGTTACTAGAGAGGGTATGGATGTGTTTGCGTCGAGTTCCATTCGCCACCAGTCAACGTTTTGGGGCACAACGTTTTTCGAGGACAGAATGTGAATTGAGGGATCCACAAGGAAGAAAGCGATTATCTTCCGACGACCTAGCTTGGTGGGGTCGGCCAACCTAAACGGCTGGACCTGGTGCTGGCAGAAGTTAGG
>NW_027179051.1:0-2037 GCF_019968985.1 Porospora cf. gigantea B | reverse complement strand
CGACGACATGGGATTCTCTCTGTTCGATTAAGTGGTTTCAAGCAACAAAAACGCAATAGGTTGAGCCTTTTAGAAAACACGTTTTAGGAATCTGTCACTACAATGCATTGTGACGAGTATCTCGTTGTTGTAGCTGGGACCGCCATTATCGTAGAAATCACTGCCATTATCGTAGAATCACTGCCATTATCGTAGAATCGTAACACACCACCTCTGCCAGCAGAGCAAATGAAGTCATAATGACATGTCACAGAGCGTGGAGCATGCTCTGTAGCCACAGGGTGACTGAAGTGTGTTTGATGCCTAGACGAATCTCTCGTTGGATAACTATGAAATCGCAGAAATGAATCAACAGAGGTGCAGTGCAGGCACGGATGAAGGTAGGTCAGAGTTCTCACAGGCACAGTCATAAACCTTATCCTAATCCGACACGGACAGTCGTGCTTCAACCAGGCTCTGAGTGAAATGCGCTGCCGGCGCTTGGGAGACCTGTTCGCCCGCCGATCTCGCGAAAAGTGGACACAGCTTGACTCTAGTGGGTAACGAGGGGCCCTACCACAGTCCGAGACCCGTCCCTGACCGACTTGGGCACCCTGCAGTCCGTATGGGCTGGCCAAACGTTGAGACAAAATTTCGGCCTCCCCTTACTGCTGTCAGAGGGGTCCAAGTCAGTGACAAGCTGGACTTGGCCCGCACATGGCTCGTCCGTGTCGTCTGAGACCAGCGAGTCCTCCCCTGCCTCTATTTCAAGGACTACTACCCCTTCGGACTGCTCCGAAGGTTGGGCTGTCCAGCGAGTTATCTGCAGCCCGCTAAGTCGGTGTTTACAAACTACCCAAGCCGTAGTGCAAGTTGGAGCATTGGGGAACCTTCCACGTCCCGTGATGGTCTGCCCTTTGATTACCGAGCAAGTGGTGACCAACGCAGACCTAGGTTCTCGGTGTTCAGTGCTGGTTCATCAGTACGACACCTCTCTTTTTGACTTTTCGCTGGCCCACGAATCAGAGGGAGTGAGTTTCACTAGCGTCTGACACAGACCTTCCACGATTGGTGGTGGGGAGAACTGAAGCCTTACAATTTCGGGTCTCACAGACCAGTTACGTCGGTGAAGCAGTGGATACTTGGTGCGATTCCGTTGGTTTCCGCATCTCCTGAGCCTGCAACTCACGCTAAGCGGCGCGTTAATGCCTTTCTCCATGCGCTCGCACTAGAGCCAGAGCGCTGCGTTCTCATTGTGGGCCACTCCGCCTTCTTCCGTCTGTTAACACGAGATAAGAAAATGTCGAACGGGGAGATTCGGTTCTACAACCTCCACCGAACCACGAAAGCTGTCCAGCGGAACCACGCTGCCGAGGCGCATTATCTAGCGAAGGCGCCGTCCCCGGAGGACTTAGCCAACGTCCGAGTCCCACCCGAAATTTCCTCGTTGTCACTTTGAACCTGACCCCCGACACTCACTATCGTGACCCGACATTCTCACAAATCATGCGCACTGTTACCTTGGGAAATGGCATAAAGCTCTTCACAAAAAGCACTGATAACAGATAGCCCAGTAACTCACAGGTAGTCATCGTCAATTACCCCAGCCAATCGGTGAGTGTCCTCCACGACCTCAAGTTTCGCTTGGCGCATTTGCCCTGTTTCCACCAGCCGTATAGAGTCCACCACCTTCACCTCGCGGTCTCGAGATCCATGCAAAATTATGATCTTGGGGAAGTCCGCAACGGATGGCTTGCGGCTGATATTCATGAAACGTCGGTAGTACTCTGCGAGCGGACAGATAAAGAGAGTAGGCAGCTTGGGAGAAGTCATTTGCAGGGCTACGATGCAGCCGGAGGAAGACGCCACCATGACGTTGGGTTGGAACTCAGAGTAAGCCTTGTCGGCGATACTTACAGCACGCTTGAGACCAGAGCCAGCCGCTGCTCTGGCTGATATCCCATGGAGCAATATGAACAGCGTTACCTGGGTGATCCTAAGGCGAGCTGCTCACACAAATCAGAGTGATACACATGCCGCCAAAGGCATCTAACAGAA
>NW_027179050.1:0-2040 GCF_019968985.1 Porospora cf. gigantea B | reverse complement strand
CACGTCCACTCTGTTGAGAAGGGCGGCGAGGAGGCTGAGAGTCGTCTGCAGCACCCGGTTGTGAGGCTTGTTTGTGTTTACCACGTCCACTCTGCTGAGAAGGGCGGCGAGGAGGCTGAGAGTCGTCTGCAGCACCTGGTTGTGAGGCTTGTTTGCGTTTGCCACTCTGTTGGGAGGCATGGAGGGCCTCTTGCGAAGCTCGAGAACCTCGACGTGCGCTGCTGTGGGCGTGCTGACCACGTCCACTCTGTTGAGAAGGGCGGCGAGGAGGCTGAGAGTCGTCTGCAGCACCCGGGTGTGAGGCTCCTCGTTTGTGCTGGCCGCGTCCACTCTGTTGGGAAGATTGGATGGCCTCTTGAGATATTCGGGGACTTCTATGGGTCCTGTTTCCAGAGCGTTCCTGTGACGCCACCCTTCCATCCTCGATATCCACGTCATTCTGAAAGCCTTTCCGTGGGGGCTTGGGTAGTTTGATCCCTGCCACTGGACTCGTTAGCGCCTCAGGAGCAGTGGCAATCGAGTGAAGTGAGGTCTTCATTCTCATGGATCCCGCGCCAATCACCTCAATCTCGGGGTCAGACGGAATAGCAGGTAGTGATTGGGTCACAGTGACTTTCTCGTCATCCATCGCAGTTTTCCGAAGGCCTCCTGTCCGAAGGCGATTCAGCCTTCTCTTCTTTGCAATTTCCTCCTTGGTGGGTGGCAGCTCCGTCTCCTGTTCAACGGCTGGAAGCCCATCAGAGGTCTTCTTACTAAAAAGAAACGAGGACCTTTTGCGAGAGCGAGTGCGAGAATGTCCCACGGGCGGCGCTAATTTTTCATCAGTCGCTTGGAACTTAGCTTTGATTCGATCCCGCTATAGAAGGCATTAGGATACGTTACATCATCCTGACTCACCTTACGCACTAGGGACACCTCAGTTTCCATAGTCAATTCAATATTAATGCTCTTTCAGAACACCGCTTCCACATGCACGTCGTAGCTTTGCCTCCATCTGATAGTCAGTAACCCACCCTAATTACCATTTCGTATATGTCCATTCGTATCGGGCCTAAAATCGCATCCGACGTACATCTAGTGGGTACTGGGCCGGTGCCACACGCAGGAGGCACTCGCGGGCGTTTTATTAGGCTGCTCGTCGTCGGTCACGTCTCACACTCGCAGACTTGAAGAGGCGAAACTGAATGAATCTCCTATCGATACCAACATTGCAGGAGTAGATCTTAAGGTGTTTTTAAAGCCGTGTTCCTCTGGCTACAGCAAGAAGTTGTGGAAAACCATTCCCACGTCCAACTATGTGTACCTTCCGTGTCCCTATCCTGAAAGGGACGCCATCATGGTGTTGCAAGTGCCTAAAAGACGCGCTGCTGATATTGACCAAGTGAGAATGCACCTCCAACACCTTAGAGCCACCGACACACGGATCGACCTTTCTCTGCGGAGTAAAGAGGCTCTCGTGAGCACACAAGACCTCAACTCCCAGTCATCAGCCAAGTCGCTTATCATGTCAGATATCTCTATGAACGGCTTAGAAGGCACCAAGACTTCCAAGACTTCCAAGACTTCCAAGACTAGCAAGACTTCCAATTCCCTCCGAGTTCACTCCACACCTCGCAGACAGTCCATAACTAGGGTGTCCCACGGAACCGTCGACCGGCTGCAAGAACGAGTCGATCAACTCGCCGATAAGAACCAGGACCTCGCAGAGCAAGTGCAGTACATGAAGGGTCGGCTAGACGCGCGGCCGGCTCGCTCACCTCGCTCGCGCTCCTTCAGGACACCAAGGAACTCAAGGAACTCAGGCCACAAGGAGCTCAAGGAACTCAAGGAACTCAAGGAACTCAAGGAGCAGATTGAGCGACTGGCCGACCGGCCAAACGTAGTGGCTACGCGTAGAGGCGCAGATCGGCCCGAGCACGAGTCCGAGTGTTCAGCTGGATGCTGTGGCTGTGACGGGGGCTTCCCAGCCCCCTACCCAGCGGCCCCCTACCCCGGAGCAGCCGACCAACCCGCTGCCGCGCCAACAGTTCCGTCTGCGAA
>NW_027179049.1:0-2042 GCF_019968985.1 Porospora cf. gigantea B | reverse complement strand
TATGGTTCAGGAGGTAGACTCCGCCCCCTTGGAGGTTCTCACCTCGGGAGATAGGATGCAGTACTTACAAGAGTCGAAGACATTCAAATCAGTTCCAATGCTGGAAGAGGCCAGGTGGCAAAGCTTGGACGTGGCGACTGACGCCAATACGTTGAGCCTAACGGAACAGAAAACAGAACTTCTCACTGACATGGTTATGCTTCTCAACCTTCTGGGTGTTTCTTCAGATTCGAATAAATCCGCAGCTACTCTCGCACCGGCATTGATAGCGACGACCATGCTGTTGTGGAGTGTGCCTCTGACGGCAGAGACGGAACATCGTGTAAGCTACTTCTTGGCGCAGCACTATTTCCAGTCTGTTCGCTGCATTCTGCTTGGCAAGCGCCTTGTTGACAACGACTCCACCTCCGTAGTGGCGGTGCTTACATGGAATCAGCGGCCGTTGCTGGAAGGATGGCGGGCATATCAGAAGCACCTGTTGGGGTTCGTAGTAGATGACCCTCCTCATGCGGATCCCCTGTTGTTCTCACACGACAGATTGGCATCCGCTGGCCTTTGGCCCCTGATGATAAACCCCTATCGACTTTTAAACCAGAACTGGGATGAGCTGCAACACATGGAGCCTTATAAACACTACAGCCTGATGGTTCCTCTTCTGGAGCGCGCCGTCACGCCACAGACCCGTGCGCCAATTGATGGGCTTGGTGACAATGTTGCCCATCTTGTCGACCATGTATCGGACGCGTTCAGTCGCCTGCCTCCAGCCCCTGTGACCCGACGTGGTGTGATACGTTCTACGACCACCAAGGAGTCCTGCAGAGACCGAGACCCCAACTCTACACTTAATTGGGCGCTGTCCCACTCGCCCCTCTCAAAATTCGTAGAGGAGCACCCTGAGTGGGAAGACGCCGCTTCCTTCGGGATGGCGTTTCGCGAAGCGGTAGCTGTTGGATTATGTGCCGGATGCGACGAGAAGAAGGGTCCGGTCGTGGCCTGGCCCCTTGTGCCTGAACCCCTACTGATTCCGGCGGTGCTCGGACCCTGCGCGACATTTTGTTTCTGCCGCGAAGGGCAGGCCGACCACCACACGCAACTCAGGACCATCCTCCGTCTCCATCTCTGGGTGAGGGAATCACCGAACTGTGATGTGAATGTGGGTAACTATATAAGCGAGACCTTGTCATCTTTGAAACGCGGCGTTGTCAAGGACCCTGTCAGCGTCCCGTCCCTGCCGCTGGAGATGCCAACTGATAATTTCGGCCAGGGTTTCCAAAACAGCAGACTGAGCGCTATAAGGGGCAGACTCCTTCGAAAGTTGCAAGCGTCGCGGAATGACGTGCCACGTCCAAAACCTCCAAAACTGGAGGAAGGCCAAGCAATGTGTCGAGCAAAGAAACAGAAAAGGAAGCCAAACTACTCCCCTGTCACCTCTGAGCAAGCCAGCAATCTCTCTAAGACATCCACCGACCTCTCTGAGCACTCCACCGACCTCTCTGAGCCCTCCATGGACGTCTCTGAGCCCTCCATGGACGTCTCTAAGCCCCCCATGGCCGTCTCTGAGCCCAGAGAGCTGCGTGTCGCGAAACCCCGTGCAATGCTGCCAGCGCCAACGAATTCGCAGTGGCTTCGCGGCGCAAAGTCCAAATACCGAGCAACCCAAATCTCCTCACACCGAGACATTCCCGTAGGGTTCATTTGCTGTGTTTCCATGCGGAACGCTACACTCTAAACCTCCACGCCATGATTTCCCCAATATGATTATCGTGCTTCCTGCTCCTGACAGATCTCATGTACTGCATCTCTTTCTGGGTATGATGCCAAATTCGAAGGTGCTCTGGGATCTATCCAAGGCACCTGCAGTCGAGGAAGCGACGCTACCAGAGCCCATACAAAACACCGGTTGTGATTCCTGGAAGGATTTCTGGCCGTCGGTGTACCGCATGTCGCGTCCATTACCTGAAGCCCGGACTCTACTACCGCCTATCGGCATGTTTGAGTTTTGCAAGGGGGCAACAATGGCACCGAAAGAAAAGAGCTTTGTG
>NW_027179048.1:0-16890 GCF_019968985.1 Porospora cf. gigantea B | reverse complement strand
TCAATGACATTGCAGTTTTCGGACTCCTCTGACTCGTCACTCTCTTCCTCCTCTATAGAGTCTTTGATGTCGGTCAATCCTTTAGGAAATAGCACTGTGCCACCAATCTTGGCTCTCGTTACCGAGAAGGACTCCGGAGCCACTTCAGATGCCATATTCAGCACGTTCATGATGGACATACGCCTGCGTGCTGGCGCTGGCTGCGCTGGGGATCTTCCGAAAGGATTCGTGGCCTTCCGTCCAAAGACGAGGTTCTTAGCAGGCTTCAGCTCCGTGGCGAAGCTCGGTGGGAATATCGGTGGCGGCTCAGTCGCAAAGCTGATAGTTCGAGGTTCTGGGGATGTGGGTAATACGCTGGGGGGCGGTTGCGGTTTTACGGTTGAGGTGCTCTTGACTCGTTTTTCCGGCTCGGCTTTAGAGTTCTCAGGAAAACGTTTCCGCGATGGCTGACTGTCCTTCGGTCGGATGCTCTTCAACAGGGAATGGTAATCCGAAAGGAAAGGCACCATGAATGCGAACACATCTGGAACCACGTTCTTACCCTCCTTCTTGTCCACTGGCAGGAATGACTCCACATCACCGATGTACTGGCAGAGCATGACGTAGGCACTCAGCATCTCGCTTGTCCGTTTGAGAAGGTCGTCGACGGGACCAGCAGACTCTTCCCCAAAAGAGACCATCGCGTGGAAAAAGTTGTCAGGAAGCCCATCCACTGACGGATACGGCGTCTCTTTCTCCGTTATCAACGAATGGGTTTCGATCAGCGATATTACAGAAGTGTAGACGTGGACCAGCGACGTTTTCTGGGCGTGGCTTAGAGACGCCAACTCATCCGCGTCGAATATGGCTCCTCCTCGCTCTGCCAAGAAGGTGGCTAATGTGGTGCTGTTGTCCGCTGCAGTTCCCTTAAGCGAGAACAGTTTGGCGAGCGTCGGGAGCTTGAAGGCTGGTCTGTCTCCTAAAGGGGTGCCCTCGTTGAGAACTGTTTGAATGCCTACGTCGCCCCACCATTTCCCACGAACAGAATCGAGTTGAAGAGAACTCTCAGCTTTTCGGAGTTCCTTAAAAGTTGGATGCCGCACAGCAGAACTTTCACCTTTTCGCTGAGACTGGCGGTGATACTAGTGAAGGAGTTTCGAATGACCATGCACTCCAGCCGGAAATGTGCATCGGGGACTTGATCGAAGAAAAAGACAAATGCCTCGTCGTCAAGCAGCGACACATCAGGTGACACCGCTCGACAAGCCCGCACAGCCTTCACAAGAGCCGACCAATCCTGGAACTTACGGGCATCCGCCATGTCGGGTACGATATCCATCAGCACATTCAGGGTGTCAGTATCGAGGTCGGCGTTTAGGAAGTTTCTCTTCAGCGCGTCCAACGATCCTACACGTTTAATGGCGAAGTTGAGGGCGATGGCTGTGATCAAGGCCCACAGCACCCACTGATTCGTTGGGAGGCTCCGGGTCCTAGGGCAGAAGGACGACCCTTGCGGGTAGGTAGCTTGGGTTGTGCCTTGATTACAGCGACTTGCTTCTTTTTGAAAATCTGTACGATGGCCTCCCTGTCGATATCGTATCTGTCTCCGCTAAATATTGACGACTCTTCGGAAGTGGTACAAGGGAAGATAGGGCTCAACAACTGAGCGCCATCGCTAACTTGCCGACTGAGAGGCGGCCAGTGCAACTGCACAGTGCCGCATGGACTCATCTTCGCCTTCTTGACAGCCTTCTTTGGCGGTGCTTTCTTCGGGGGGACACCCTTCGATCGGAAAAGTGGCACAGCTCTGTCTGACTGCAGATAAGAACCTCACGTTTGTATCGCCTGCCACATCACGGATTTAAATGCTATTTAATATTTAAATTTAATTGTGTCCTTCCTTATGATAAAACGTGGCTTGCATTAACCAAAGAAGTCTCCATTTGAGTGACCAATCTTCGCAACCTCCCCTCGCAGCCATTCTCGCGCTAGCTCTTTGAACGCACCCACCCAAGGCAGGCCGCCGCCTTGAAACGCGATCCAGTCGTCGGTGTACCGGGCTGAAAAGAAGGACGTGCCGCCTCCGTACCAGACGGAATGCATCTTGATCAGCGAAGTAAACAGAGCGGCGTAGTTGTAGATGGCATCGCTGGGCAAGGTGTGGTGGTTCTGGTAGTATTGAGCCAGGTGGGCGATAAGCATCTGGTATCGCAAGCAAATCGCCGTCTCGTCGGAAATTTCGCCTCGGTGGTCGTCAGTTGGCATCCAAAGCCCCAGTCGGTTTCGGTCATTCGCTTGGGCCTGCTCCAATGCCAGAAGGAAGTCGTGCCATTGCCCCTGCTCCCATGTCAGGTCCATGACGGCCTTCAGCAGCTCTGACCGAACATGCAAGTTGTTGCAAGGGCGGATTCGCTCATAAATGGCCTGAACCAAGTCTCCCACCGGCCTGCTGGCGTCCAGCAGCTCATCCAACCACTCCTCTCGGGATTCCTCCATATCTTCCGATTCAAAACACTCATTCGCATGCCCCGATTTCGACTCACAGCGCGCACATCGGCAAACGAAGCTTCGCACACCGAGCAGAGCCTGCCGACTGGCAAGAGGAGCGGCCAGGCCCTTCTCAGTGAGGTAGGAGAAGCCAAGCGCCTCGCCGGCGGGGATATCCACCAGCGCTCGTACCACTAGCTGGTTACCGCAGGAGTACCGATACAGGTTGGGGCGGCAGGAGTGGTCGAAAAGGGAGCCAACAGAGTAGAGGCCAGCCCCGCCAAGCGTTTCTTGGAACGCGTAACCAGAGCGAGTCTCCGTACGAGGATCAAACGACAGCGCGTTGAGCTTGATTTTTGCGACAAGCATCTCTGGCGTCGTGTAGAGGGTTTTAGCTGCCTGCGGCAGGTGGGCTTGCAGGAAGGCAGTTACTGGAGACGGGTCGAATGGCGCTATGGCGAGGCCGGCCAACTGCTCGTCAGTTCGGGGAAAAAGGAGTGCTAATCGTGCTTGAAGTTCACTGCAGTCACCTGTAGCCTCATGGATGATTCGTAATAACAAAGTAATGCTGTCTGACCGACCATCGTCTGGTAGGAGGCTGTCAAGGCTGGAAGCTTGCACATTCGTAACAAAGAGGAAGGGGCTTTCAGCCACAACGAGCTCCCCTTTGCTGAGCCCAGACCTCGCCACAAACCTACAACCAAACTCGTCCTCCTGCAGCTCTATCTTGGTTGTCTTGAGCGCCTTTTCGCCCGCCAGAAGGCTGGCGATGCTCAACATCCCATCAAATTCCACAGAAGGCATCGAGCATGCTTGGATTAGTTCTTCCTCGGTGGAAATGGTGGTTGTAAGCTTGTTCCACCGAGCAACTGCACGTTCGTTGCGGCAGCGCAGGCTCCTCTCGCAGGGCGCAAACGATTCGAAGGCGCGAAAGTCGGTGGATTTGGGCACAAGGGCCGTTTTAACCCCCAAGGCCTCCAGAGAGAGCTTCACACTCATCTAATGTGTTATTAGGTAATTAGAGAGCTGAGGACCGGCAATGGGTAGCTGCGAAACGAGGCCAGAGGCCATCCTGTACGTTGCCTGACGTGTTGAGTCATGCTAACCTAGATGTCAACGCGAGACCACGATGGTAAACAAAACGGTCACAAGCAAGTTGCTAGACAAAACTCTTGGTTCGGTGTCCAGTGGGCGTCATTCCCGCCTGCCCCTCCATCTATCATCACAAACAAGTTGGGACCTTCACAAAACCACACTGCCCACCCAGATCGTGAAATGGAGGATTATGTCTCACCCTCTCTATCAACAGGCAGCTCGGGTAGTGGGTCAGGTCGTTGACAAGCGAGTTGGTATGAAGCAAGCGTTGTTCAGTCTGAAGGATACCAATAGGCTTCCAGCAGTCAGCGCTCTCGTGCACGGAACTCTGGACCACCTGAAAGACCTCCAAGACGCAATCAAAGCTGCGTTGAAGGTTTCTTGCCGCACACCTTACATGTTGGAAGTTTTGGTGTTCGAGATGGTCTGGGGTGCTGGGAAGATTGCTGGTGGGGGTGCCCTGGTACGAGGAGTTAAAGAAAAGGCGGCACGGCTGACCGAGCTCCTTGGCGTCTCTGCGCCTAAGGCAAAGGCCGCCGCAGGCCCTCGCTACGTACGCGTGAACTCCATGTCGCAACTTCCGTCCGCGGCGATGTCCAATCTTCCGTCCGGATCGTACATAAGCGCCCTGTTGCCGGATGTGGTGGTTTGCCCAGCAGGGACCTGGATCGTGGACTCTCCCTTGGTGGCCGATGGTAGTGTGGCGTTGCAAGATGCGTCGTCGTGCTTGCCTCCCTTGGCAGTTAACTGCTTGCATAGTCGAAGAGTGCTTGAGGTGTGTAGCGCACCGGGAAGCAAAACCCTTCACTTATTGGACCGTCTCGGTGACTCCGGCGTTTTGGTCACGTGCGAGAAAGACGCCAAACGCGCCGGGGTTCTTATCCAACGGATTCGACAACAAAGGGGTGTTGTGGGCCCTGTGCGCGCTGAGGTCGCTGGGAAGCCGGTGAGCAACTGGGCCAAAGCACTTGGCCGAGGACGAGTATCTCTGTGGTTCCGTCGATTTCACCAGGAAGGTTTGGGCGGTGTGACTATCCGAGTGGAAATCGGAGACTTCTTGGCGCTCGTACGGGCTGATCTGGAGGAATTCGCAGAGGAAGGCCCGGATCTGCTGGTTGTGGATCCCAGCTGCAGTGGAAGCGGCCTGCCGACATTTAAGACTGTGGACGTGTCCTTGAAGAGAGTGCAATCGCTCGTCGCCTTCCAGCAAACGATTCTTCAGCACTGCTTGGACCACTTCCAAGCGAGGATTGTCTGCTACAGCACATGCAGTTTATTCTATGAGGAAAACGAGGGTGTCGTGCAGCATGTGCTCTCAGAGAGGCCCGAGTGGAAGCTCAAACGACCACTGCCCTGGTGGGGGTCTGCCGCTGCGCAATCCGCGTTCCCCAACGTAGTCATCGATAAAAATGCAGTCGACCAGTGTGTGCGTACAAACCAAGAAGAGTCGAAGTGTCGAGGTTTTTTTCTCGCATGTTTTGAAAGAGTGTAATCATAGAAGTCGGTCGACACTTCACATCAGCAGAGTGAATCACTCCATGCAGAAACACCCTCGACGCGAATCAGCTGGGAATAGGAGCAGTTATTTGCACACACATGACATCTGTGCCGTTCAACGTACCAGATCCTGAGGTAGCCACGACTGACCTCCAATGCGCTAACGACCTACCATCCGACCTGACGCCAGATCCCTCCCACTCGACAATCTCCATAGAAGTCCGCGCCAGCGAGGACACCTTCTGCAGCGGCGTGGCTCTCGACCAGCCTACCTGGGTAAGGACGGGTGAGCGTACAGCTGCGGCCTTGGGTGACACAAGTGTGGAGAGTGGCGTGCCATCGACGCCAGCCAACACTGAGTGGCCTCAGGACTCGATAGAGCAAGCTCCGAGTCCAGGCCGTGTTCATTTGGACGTCATCACCAGGATAGAGTCGGATGACGAAAAGCCTTTTAAGGTTAACGCTGGAATGTGCTGTCGTATGACAATGGTACAAGGGGGGTGCTGCAAGGTGAAGCCGGCGACAGTGAGCGAAGGCAAAGATGTCGAGGTAGCTCAAGGCGGAAGACGTTCGAATGATTGATATGAATCGAGCTCACGCATCGACGGGCGATGGATGGGCCTGACTCGTCGTACTCGTCCTTGGTGATCCACATGGAGGCAAATGTGGAGAGGGAGGAGACAATGGAGCCTCCAATCCAGACGGAGAATATCCTTTCAGGGGGTGCCACAACCTTAACTGATCTGGGACTGGGGGCGAGGGCAGTGAAATCCTTGGTCATCCTCTCGCCGATGCCCTCGTACATGGTGGAACCGCCAGACAGGACGATAGCGCTGAGTTCTCCGCGGCTACACATGTCACACTTCATGATGGAGTTGACTGTGACCACGTGGATTCCCTTGGCCTCGTTACCCAGGAATCCAGGTTGGAACAGGCCCTCAGGGCAAACAAAACGCTCCTTGCCGACTGAAATGGTGTTGCCGTCAGGCAGCTCGTAGGTCCTGTCGATAGTGTCGGACTCCTCAGCTTTTTTCATAGTCCAACGCAATGTAGCAGAGCTTCTCCTTAATGTCACGAACGATTTCCTTCTAAGCAGTGGTAGAGAATGAGTGACCTCGGTGATGGAGACAGGTGACCATATAATCAGTGAGGTCGCGACCAGCAAAGTCGAGACGCTGCACAGCATGTGGAACGACGAATCCCTCGAAGATCGGCACGGTATGTGACACGCCATTCCCGCTATCCACGACAGTACCGGTGGTCCATCCGGAGGCGTACAGAGACAACACAGCCTGGATGCACACGTAGGTGGCAGGACACCCGAAAGTCTCAAACATCATTTGGAACATCTTCTCCCTGTTAGACTTGGGATTCAGAGGGGCCTCAGTCAGCAGCACAGGGTGCTCTTCAGGTGATAGCCTCAGCTCATTATAAAAAGTATGGTTCCATATCTTCTCCATATCGTCCCATGACGTAATGATATGCTCAATGGGGTAGGACAAAGTGAGAATTCCCCTCTTGGCCTGTGCCTCGTCTCCAACGTAGGCGTCCTTCTGTTCCATACCGACCATGATGCCCTGGTGCTTAGGACGTCCAATAATGGAAAGGAATACGTGAGACGGCGCACCTGCCCCGGAGAGTCCGCACTTGACCATATCGGAGCCATTATCTACAACGCAAGGAGTAGCGTCTTCGAAGTCTGTCATTGCTAATATTGCGAAACTCCACGTAACTACGCTTGGTCGCCCCACATCGGAATTATGACCATGGCTGGTAGCAGTTGCACCGCTTGTTTTTGAACAGTCTTGGTCCTCCCTGTTTCTGGAATTCCCAGAGATACGCGCCTGTGATGCCTCTTCGCGGGACAGCGACTCGAGACATGACGCGGTTTGGCAGCTGCTTCTCAGGGTGGAAAAAGAACAGCGAGAGCGACCCCCACCATCGACCTTCGTAGAAAGGACTCCCTCGATACTCAGGCTTTACGTGTAAGTAGGTGATGTCGTCCCAGCGTTCATGCTCCCATGTAGTCAGATTGGATGACATTAGGAAAAGGTGGTAGAAGCTTAAACCGACGACAAGGAAGTACAAGAAGGTAATGATCATCAGCGCCAACACAGCCCACAGGATCCGAAGGAGGACGTACGCCACTGAGACATGCAGGAAGTCCGTGACCCCGTTCATAACTAAGAACACAATGGCCAAGAGCTACGTGAAATTCGTACCTCACACCCACCTCACGACCGACGACTAGGAACTCAATTTGCTGTGCGACGCAGTACACGAGAAACCATTGTCGATTTCTCTCGCCTACGCACTGTCCTAGCCATACGCAGTGATGGTCGTAGGTGGTAACACAGAAGCCACAGTCCCGACAATGCTTGGTTCTCAACAGCTGGAAATGTTGGCAGGTTTCGCACCATCGAGAAGGGACATTGGATTGCCACAAGACGCCCTGCTTCAGAGCGAACAGCTCCGCAGTAGGAGCGCAGAAGTCCGCGGTGCTCTCGCTGTTCTCAGATTCCGCCAGAGCTTCCAGGTCCGAGAAGTCAAGCTCGCTGGCGTTGGACGCTTTCGACTGCGGTTTTGCCGGCGTGTAGAGCCCATAGGTCTCCGATAGCTCGACACGCCGCACCAAATTCGGCTCGCGAGGACTCCTGGCCAGCGGAGGTGGAGGACCGCTGAGAAGCTCCGTGCAGCCCTTGTACTCCTGAGATGCGCAGACCGTTTGCTTGCCCGGACCAGTCATACATGCTCTCGCATAGCAGAATACGCTCACGCCGATTGCAGACAGCATCACCAGCTTGCGTGCCGGCCCAGGGGTCCATCTCCAGAACTCTGACCAGCGCATGATCACTCCGATAATCCCCATGAATCCCTTGGAGAACTTGGACACACTCAAATCCGCTGGGGTTAACCGCACCGCCTCGTCGAAGAGGTTGACGAATCCTGGGAAGCTGACCAGCACACACGCAACTATCCATGAGCGCAACAAATTGACCACGAGAAAAGTGAACCACGGTCGCTCGCGACGGTTGATGCGGTCGAGGAGGTGGCAAGACGCGGCATACGGCTGTCATATGAACGCAGGGCACCCACACGGCGGAGCCTCGCTAATATTTGCAGAAGCATTTAGGCATTTTGACACGCCGCATAGCCGATCTCAACGTCTTGCGGAAAAATTCAGGATGAAGTGGGTTCTGTTGGAAGTGATTACAAATCCGAAGTCGTTTGAGTTGGCCTGAGTTTTGGTTATCCTTACTCATGGCCCACAATTCATGAGTCCACCTCTCCATAAACGGCGTAGAATTTAACTTAACACCATGGAAGGCGAACAAGACGGCGCCTTCAGCAGCAGGTGGGCGTTTTGGCTGACCATTGCTGGCTGTTCGGTTGGCTTCGGCAATGTTTGGCGATTTCCCTATGTCGTGTACACAGGCGGGGGGTTGTCGTTCCTGATCATATATCTACTTGTCTTGGCCATCTGCGCGATTCCTACTCTCATCGTGGAGTTCGGAATTGGACAAGTTTCGCGACACGGAATTGCTGGTGCATTCTCAAGTACTGGCAAACCCGGCTTACGCTGGGCTGGCGTGGGAGCGGTGATTCCCGGCTACATGGCCTTATTCTACCCGCTTCTGATAGTCTGGTCAATTACCTACTTCGTTGCTTGTTTCCAAAAGCAACTCCCATGGCAGGTTGCTGTTGGAGATGAAGACAGGTGCGCCGCATTTTCGAATGCCGCGGCGTGCGTCGCCAACAACTGCTTCGTACACAACGAAACAAAGTTATGTATCCCAGACTACATCGGTGCTGCCAATGGATTCTTTACGTCTGCACTGCACATCTTTCCCAACGAGCAGGGCAGTCCGAGTAATTTCTATTGGGGTACCTGGGGGTACCTTCTCTTGACGTATTTGACTGCGTACGCTGGCGTCTGTATGGGTCCCTCTCTGATGGGCAAGATCATGTACGTCACAATGACCTTACCCACAATCCTCTTGATCGTACTTCTGATTGTGGGCGCCACGCTCAGCGACGCTTCCATCGGGATTACTCGCTACATTGTGCAAGTTGATCCTGCCACCTTTGGTGATCTCTCAGCTTACGTCACTGCCACGACCCAAGCCGTCTTCAGCTGTTCCCTCGGAACAGGAATTCTTTTTACTCTGGGCGGCCACAACCCTCTGCGTCAGAACTTTGTTACCGACGCTTTCGTGATGACATTGGCCGACACCGGTTTCGCTTTTGTCGCGGGTTTCGTTGTTTTCGCCGTCATGGGCCATCTCTCTGGGGCGACGGGAGTGGAATTCAGCGACCTCCCCTTGTCTGGAAGCGGTTTGGCGTTCAAGTCCTACCCTGTGGGACTTACGTCATTGGCGTTTCCGTGGGCGAACATCCTCACCGCGCTGTTCTTCATAGTACTGGCTCTGCTTGGGTGGGATACTCTTGTTGCGTTCATCGAATCGCTTACGGACACCATTCTGATGTCGAACTTCAACAAGCGCAAGACTCACCTCGGCCGAAAAACGGTCTGTGGTGCCGTTTGTCTCACTCTCCTTGTGCTGAATTCACTTCTAGCTACTGATCAGGGAGCCCACTGGCTTGACACTGTTGACCATTACGTCTCTTTGCTGGTGCTGCTCGTGCTGACCTGGCTGGAGAACATGTTGGTATCCTGGGTGGTTAACGACGATATGTGTCTGGACGTGGTCGGACCTACCGTCTACTATTCCGCCTGGTTTGCGACTGCTGGAGTGCCTGCAATCGGAGGCCTCGTAATCGGTGCCGCTTTCAAGTCGGATACTGCTAATGGTGGAGGCTATGTCCTTCTCGTGACCGCCCTCCTGTCTATTCTGGGTGTTTGCGTCGTCCCCCTGGCAGCGAAGAAGGACCGTCGAGACGGCTCCGATCTCGCGGTTAAGGATCGCTACTACTACGTGTATGGTGCCAACGTCATGTTCTTCAGGGAGCAGGTTAAGTTGCTTACCCAGAGACCGTTCTGGTCTGGTTGGATGTATGTCATGAAGGTACCATGCACCATGTTTCTCACGTGCATCACTTGGATGTCCTTCGGCGAAAGGACCACCTGGGTGTTCAGCTTTACGAATGCCGCTGGTGACCTGGCTGCGTACTCCACCTGGATGCTCACGTGCGCCCTGATTTTGGTGCTGAGCTCCTACCTGTTCTCCGTCGTGGCCTTCTTCAAGCCAGCCGTCATGGACTGGTGGGTATCCGAGGACATTGACCGTGATCTCCTAACGCGTGACGCCGGCTTCGGCTACCTAGATGCTGAGAGGGTCCTCTGCAAGCCGGAGTCGTCCCAGATGGACTCCTCCCAGATTGAGTCTTCTGAGGTGGACTCGTCCTCATCATCCTCAAGCTCCTAAGTACAAGGGGCTTGACCTTTCTTTGTTGTACATAAGAGCGCTCCGCTAGATTCGGTGAAGAACCGCGCCGCTGCTCAGAGGTCTTCTATCGGTGTTTTATCTGCATTGTGTATAAATTTATCGAATGAAGTCTTCTACAAAGAATCTGTAAGATCACCCAAGTGTTAGGCGGGCAGCTTATCACAGCGGTGAGCACAATTATAACATGAGCTGACGCACATACGAAGGCGATTACGAACCTGTTGCGTGGCCAGTTACGGGTTGGTACTTAAAATCGGAAGCACAAGCCCAAGCTCCAGTCTTTGATTCCAGGGCCTTGAGAACTGCGTGTGACGCGGTTAAAGCCGCAAGCCATTGCGAGTCCTACGCTTGCCATGCGCACATTGTTACAATTCAACATGAGGAGAAGTCGGCCAAGCCTAGGGATACGAGCGACTTCCGCATTACAGACTCGCGCTCCTGTATAGCGTCTTGGTAAGCTGCCGAATGACGATGGTGTCTGTCCCGAATGTAGGGACCGGGTTCGTCGTGAATGGAGTTGAGGCCGCCACACTGCTCGTCGTGGTCTATCAGCAGGTTACCCAGATTCTGGTATCCTGCGGAAAAGGCGCTAACGTCACCACTGGTGGAGTATTCCACAAACGTGGTCGGCGGCTGCAGAGTGCTTTTGGGTCGGTGCTCTCTGTCGCCGGCGTCCTTGTTTGCGCGTTTCTTGCGATCTCGCCTCCGATTGCGACTCTTCGATTCTCGTACTTCCTTACGCTCGTGGCGAGTTGTCCTTGCTCCAGCGGTGGTAGAGTCCGGACTGGCGTTGTCTTTATTATGGGAGCTGCGATGTGAGAGAGTCTCCATGCGAAAAAGTCAAATTTCCGCTCATGATTACTCAATGCGCGGCCTGCAATTGATTTCGAAGACGCACAGCCCTCTTGGTCACAGACCACCTCTACTTGGCGGACGCACATGGAAGTTCCTGCGTACCCGCCGTAACCGCAGCGTATCGTCCTCTTCCTCCTTTGGCTGGTCGACAGAAACTGACGTGCCGGCGCCGCCACCTGAGGAGGAGGACGTAAAGGGCCCTACCAGAGCCAGGCTACGAATGCGGAAGAATACCCTGAGGGACTACTGGGAGTGAGGGGACAAGGGCAAAGCCATCCAGTGCAGATCCTGTGAGAACCAGCTGGGAACGACGGTTTGAAGAGTGTCAGCTGGAAACCTACGAGACCATGATGCGTAAGGTGGTTGCTCAGGTACGGGAGGTGTCGTTTCAGCCACGTCTCACGCCGGACAGCGAGCCTTTGGAGGCGGTGAACCTGACGTATACCCACGCATGGAACATCGGTGTAAGCGGCACATTAGTCCTTCAGCTACGCCGCAACTGCAACCCGTCTCCTTCACACGTGCGGCTGCTGCGGATCGACGGCACAGACCCTCGACGATTTCTGACGACCTACCGAGAAGGAGCGCCAGGAGACTTTAAGACGACGGATATCGTCATGAACATCGCTGAAGTTAACGCGGCATTGTGGAACGTGAGCCGCGGTCAGCTATTATTTATGTCGCCAGCCCCCACCTGCCCTGAGTGCGAAGGATGTAGCACGGGTTTATTAAGCCGACAGATGCAGCCGAAAAAGGTGCCTGGACTGTCTCGAGCGCAAAAAAAGGGTCACTGCCCTTCAGAGCACTCATCCCAAGCTGCCAAACCCCAACGGAGCAAGGCAGGTGACTCCAGCCGAGCAAAGAAGGGCGTGGAGGCGGATCTTACTTCCCGACGCCCTGGAAAGCGCACTGTAAAAGACAAACTACTCGGAAGAAAGATGCCATCCCCGTGAGTAACCAGCCCACAACGTACTCAGCGCAGAACCCATCATAAAATGGGCCTTCCACGGACTTCCCACGCAGAGTATGGCCGCGCTAGCCGTCCTGCTAACGGAGGCTATCCACCAGGGGGTGCTCTATGAGGGCCGCGTGAACGTCATGCGCGATAAGCGCAGCAAAAACGCGTGGAAGGACCAGTTTCGACACCGGCGCATGTCGCAGCTCGCTATGATACACAACGTATCTATGTCGTTGGAAGCTCCAAAGAAGCACTTCTGGTCTAGCACAAGTAGCGAAGCCCACACCAATAAGTCGTTCCTCGTTGGTGTGCCCGAGGACAGTTCGTGAATACAGTATCGTCAATACCTCTATTTATTGCAAATCTCATGTCTCGACGCGTAGATGAGTGGGTCCTTCTGGACGACGTGGACTCCTTCAAACGTATGGCCCGGAAGGAACCGCCTGCTGCCCCGCAGGCTGGGAATCCTCTACACAGGGCTGCCCAGGAGGTTGATTCGCTGGTGGCCCAGTGGAGGCTCTTCGGCGTACAAAGCGAGGCGTCGATCGACGAAAAAGACCTGTCAGATAAGTGGATTGCGGGATGTGCAAACTACGGTCCAATGTTCGAAGGCATTGGACGTGCACCAATCAGAAAGCGGTTCTAATCACAACACAGATTTTTGGAACAGCATACGGTTACCGGCCACAGTTTTGCTCAGGCTATCTCCTGCGGCTTGCTGGACCTCTTTGAACACCAACCTGGAGAGGAACTCCCGGAGGTATTTTTCCAATGCCTGTTGCGAATGTCGAACTCGAATTTTTTGCTGGAACTCGCGCTGTCGACCTAGTGACGGGTTTCTGATGTATTCCATCACGTCTTGAGGCGTCAGGCCGTTGTAGGGGGGCTGATAACGCTGCCCACGGGAGAGCTCCTTGAGGTACCTTTCTCGAACGAACTTCAGGTTGCACTGGTTTATGTTGGGTGTTAGCTGGTCCATCTCAGACTGAGCCTTCTGCGTCACATTGAAACTTCGTCCAGTCTCCACCAGGTAACCTTCGCCGACAAGACGCTCACAGAACGATCCAGGAAGCGTCTTTCTCTCCAAAATTACGTTGTACACCGCGGCTTTCAAAGCGCTGCCGTCACCCTCGGTCCCTCCGGTGGCAAAGAAATCGAAAGCCTGCAGCCAGGAAGCTCCAAACATGCCGTCATCGTCGGTTTCTTCCTTGTCACCTTTGAAATAACAATCTAGCATACCTGGCACGCGATCCTGGGGAACGCGCATCATTACACTGCCGAACCACCGAGTGTAAGGGTGCTCCCGGCGTACCAGCTCTGGAAAGGACGCCACCAGTGACTGCGAGAGCTCCGCAAGTGCCTGCGAGTCGCTGCATTTGCCAGCGGCCTTCGCAGGTTTACCTGCCACAACGCCGTCGTCGAAGAACCCCGCCTGCGCCCCGGAAATAATTAGTGACGCCGCGACAACCCTCATCGGATATGGTGCACAGTGCTCACAAGTGCTGACCGTCCGCGGCCAGGCCCCGTGACTGAGCCGCCGCCATCAAGGTGTTTGGCAGGACCAGAGTCGTGTTTTTTCCACAATGTCTGTAGTATCTATGTTGCGAATAGGGTGCGGTGCATGAAACAACCTATCTCGTACTACTTACTCAACGCTGCCATCGCTGTCATATTCATTGCTGTGGACAATGGGATATACGTTGTACAGAAGACATGGATCATCCCCCACTACCCGTACCCAGCTCTGGGCTTCCTCATCACTCAGTGCTTCATGGTGGTAGCCTATTGGCCTCTGGCATATGCAGGTCACGTCGCGGTACCATTGCTGAAGGAACTCTTCGCCTTCGAACGGCCCGACCCCAAGATCGCTCTTCGAATTATGCCTGCAACGATCAGTTTCGTGCTGTTCGTCATCTACGCCATCTACGTCTTGTCTCGGGTTGGATTCGCCTACATAGATCCTGTTAAGTCCCTGTCCATGCTCTTTGCAGCGCTGGTCAATGGCGGACTCCAAGGCCAATGGCCGGTGCCTATGTCGTGGGCAGCCATATCAATTGTCAGCACGTCCTTCTTGACCGTCTCCTTTGTGCTCCCTATCGCCACACTCGCCGTCGGCGCCACCGCAGCCTTTATTTCCGCTTCGAAGACGGTGATTCTGCAAAAAAGTCTTCACGTGATCGGTAACAACTCAGCCCGGCTGATGATGTACAACACCATCAACACCATACCCGCCCTGTTGATCTTGGCGCCCATACTCGACCTTTGGGTGTTCAAACAGGACTACAACCCTCTTGACATCAGTTGGCAGGTGGTTCTGGCTTACTTCGGAGTGGGGTGTTTGGCCTTCTTCGCGAACTCGATGTCCTTCGTCCTAGTCAAGAGAATTTCGCCAGTGGGATACCAACTTGTTGGCCTGAGCAAAGCCACCACTACCACCATATATGGCATGAGCGTCTATGGAGAGCTTAACTACATCACCGGCTTTTGCCTCTTGTTGAACCTAGTTGGGAGCTCCGTCTACATCTACGCCCAATACCTTATACCGCCGAAGGAACCTGAGAGGCGTCCCACCCTCTACACTGTTGGGGACCCTGACATCATAGACACAAGGGGTGCTATAGGGACTAGCAGTGACAAGCTCACCAGTGGCGACGACGAGACAGTCTACGTGTAATGACGTGATAATACTGGATAATGGTGAGCGACAACATACAACCACTTCTACCGGAGCAGTTAGGACAACGATTGAAACAACGATTGACTCTGAAGGGGCGGCTCACCTCTTGGCTTCCCCAGATAGATATCCCGCCGCCTCTACTCGTGGCGGCAGCGGTGATGACCACCCTGTTTAACTGCGGCGCTCCTATGAACAAGATCGCCGCCGGCATCTTCTGGATTAGAGGCGGCTTCTACCCGTGTTCTGGCGACTGCCTTCATCAAATAGTGGCGGTAGCCGATGCAGTGCAAACCTACGTGTCGATGGACCTGATTGTTCCTGCTGTGGGGGGACTGGTGTTGGATCATCTAGGGGCCAAGGCAACCGCTATCATCGCTTTGTTGCCCATGACGATTTCATACTTTGGCTACCTACCTCAAGCCGCCTCTATGGGATTGCAGCTACCCATGATTTTGCAGGGATCATTCCTCCAAATGGTTCTCAACCCTCTGATTACCTTGGGCTTCCAGTTTGGGTCTGCTAGCAGCAAGGTGGTTATCTCTTTGGTGTCTGGAGGATGTGAATTGGCAGGTCTCGTTTTTCCGGCTTTCAACTATATCATGGAGGCCTACGACGTCGAATACACGTCCTGTGTCATGTTCCTCATTGCACAGTCCGCAGCAGCACTGTTGTTTGTTACCTTCTTTCTGCCAAACGAGCTCGAGGACACCAGTGACGTGGAGCTTCCAACGGTACCGCCGCCTTCACTGACGAAGCAAGTGTGGAGCACACCGTATCTCCTCTTCATGGCCTCCTGGATCATCACCATTGTCAACATGACGACCATACTAAGCGCCGTGGACTCCATTCTCCTTGCGAATGGGGACGTTGAGGGCGAGGTCGCAACCTTCTTCGCAAACGGCTTGGCGTTCTCGTTTGTGGGTTGCGTGTTCTTTGGTAATGTCCTGACTATCGTGGGAACAGGACCGGTATTCGTTACACTTCAACTGTGCGCACTGACGACAAATATCTGCGCTGTCATTCCGAATGTGAGTCACTGGAATCCGTTTCACCCAGCTGACAGCGCAGCGCGTCCTCTCCGTTTGTTTTATTGCCTACAAGGGCTCACTGTTTACCGTTCTATTCAGCTTCGTGACCGACAACTATGGAGTGGGCAACATGGGCACTCTGGTGAGTATCTGCTCGGTCGTCTCAGGCGCCTTTACGAAGGTGTTGGGTGCAGCACTATTAAACCTGGCGGTTGAGAAGGGGATCTCCAGAGGGATTCCCGACTGGACTTTAATCATGTACGGTTTCATGGTGGCGCAAGTGCTAGCAGTGTTGCTTGTAATTCCGCTTCTCAGAAGATGATTTTCTACTTGCCGAAATTTGTTTGAAAAAATCCAAAAGAATTCGATGAGTGTCTTGTCTGCACTAGAAAAGGTGCGCCAGCTGAAAGCCGGCACTGTGTCGGCTCTGGATGCCTTTGTGGACACCCACGAATCGAACTTGGTGACTGTGACAGAGGAGGAGTACATGGCCAGCATGCGTGACAACGATTTCATCGTGGACGAGGATGGTGGGGATTACGCGGCGGGCGATGAAGTGGAGCTGTACTCCAGCGACGAGGCAGAGACTCAACCTCGAAAGAAGGTCAAACTTTCAAACAATGGCACTTTGTTCAAGCACTTCGATAAGATGCGAAGTCGGCGCACAGAACAGGTCGTCTCGCTGGACGAGGAGATGGAGGAGTTCGACCAAGCAATTCGAGAACCCGAAACGAAGAACCACTCTCCGCCGCGAGCCTCTCGTAAACTGTTCGGAAGATCAAATCTGGCGCAATTGAAGGTAGACAGAGGGCTATTTATCCGGCGAGGTCCAAATGTCTCCGATCCGAAACCCTCGAGTCAGCACTCCTCCCCCATCCGCCCCTGGGCTCATATACACAACTGACG
>NW_027179047.1:0-2047 GCF_019968985.1 Porospora cf. gigantea B | reverse complement strand
TTTGTTGAAGTCAGCCCCACACCACATGAGCGGAATAAGGAAGAAAAGCCTGAAATAGCAGTCTTCTAACCTTAGAAGCTGCAATGATACACATGCAACTATTCCAGCGATGATGAGCTCTACTCTGCAGCTAGCTTGTTGAGGTCGATATCGAACTCCGGGCCCACAGCTGACTAGCGTTACCTGAGCTGGCTCGTGGTTTCCACGAACGAAATGATTGATTGTGAAGTGGAGACTGTCTGCTTCCTTTGTTGTGCATTCCATTATTGTTTTGGTTGTGCAGTGCTCTTTTTGAGGAAATCGGTGATCGAATGTTGGAGAAAAGCCTGAAATAGCAGTCTTCTAACCTTAGAAGCTGCAATGATACACATGCAACTATTCCAGCGATGATGAGCTCTACTCTGCAGCTAGCTTGTTGAGGTCGATATCGAACTCTGGGCCCACAGCTGACCAGCCTGTGCTTTCCACGATCGACATGAATGAAAGAATGCACTTTGAACAACTAGTGCTGAACACCCAGTGCTTATCCACCCATGCGTACCATCAGCTTAAGCAAGTCCTTGGACAAGTCGGAAGCCACGTTCGCGGCCCCCTCCTTCGCGGCGGCCTGGAAGCCGTCAGGCTTCCAAGGGTTGATGGAGGTTTCGTTGGCGTGGTCAAGGAACTTCTCGATGGGGATTGGGGCGGAACCCGCTTTATAGGGGCAGTTCTTTGTGGTTGTACGCTTCTTCTGGTTTTTGCGGTCGAATGACATGGATACCTTTATCTTCTTCTTTACCGCCAAAGAGGCTTTCGGTATTTCGGGGGAGTCGACGCCTTGGACCATCGCCCGGGATCGACTAATCTCCTGGAGATTCTTCGGCGTGTGCACACGCATTGATTGCAAGTGCCGCAAAAATGTATGTTTAACGGAGAATTTTTGATAAAATGAAGGTATGTTCAAAGGATGGCGTCCTTTAGATTCGTATAGATTCGTGTGCTGTCGTTTGAAGTTCACTTTGCAACCATTCTGAGCAGATGCAGAGAATTCCGCTATTATGTCGCGCCACTCGCGCAATAACACTGCTGGCGCCTTCTTTACTTATTACGAACGCCGCTTGGCCGCCGCTGACGGCAACGGCACCTTAGAGGAGCGCCTGGGCTCGCACTCTCTGCGGCGTTTCGAACAGTGTTGGCTGTGCTTGTTGGAGGCCAAGCTCCCCGTCGCGTCACCCGACGGCATCATTTTCTGCCGTGATTGCATCGTGGTGAATCTGGCAGAGCAGCGGCGCAAGTCTCGCGAGGCGCGGCTTCGCGAGGCGAAGACGCAAGCTGAGGACAAGGCCGAAAGATTCGTGTCCGAAGTGGAGAAAAAAACGGCTGAGGTGGACCGATTTCTTGAAGCTAGTGCCGGGATCGAGACGATCGTGAAGACGCCAGAGGCAGATCAGATCCAGACTCTCGAGCTCAAGAAGAAACGGCAGTTTGCTGATATCGACAGTGTGGCGGCTTCGGGGCAGAGCTTTTGGACGGAAGGGAGCCTCCGCCCGCTGAAAAAGCAGGCTCTGGACTCCACCGTCTCTCGCGGTACATTGTGTCCGATAACAGGGCGCGCTCTAAAGTTCAAAGAGCTCATCGAGGTGCATCCCCAGTGCGAAGCTGCTGAAGGCGGAAATCGCTGGCTTTGTGCCATCTGCTTCAAAATAATCGTGCATCAGCCTGCAGTGGTCCTCAAGTCCACAGGGCAGGTGATGCTGAAAACCTGCGCCCTCGACTTCGTTGTCGGACACCGGGGGGCTTTGGAGGGCCGGGAGGTGACGCTGGACGATCTCTTGCCCCTGAAACCTGGAGGTACTGGCTTCTCCAGTCACAACCCCACAGTTAGCAGAATAAGTCGACCCGCATTGATGTGAATGCAAACCGGAGGAATATCAGTCGAAGAAGGTGATCGGTATTTGTGCTGTGTGTAGAGGGACGACACATGTTTGGCCCCACAGGATGATCTTATAAATTGGAAGAGAATTCATTCACTACTACTGCTATGATGATAAGAAGCTTGATCCTTGGG
>NW_027179046.1:0-1052 GCF_019968985.1 Porospora cf. gigantea B | reverse complement strand
AGCGTTTTGAAATTAGCTGGTTAGCACAGACTGGTTTTTTTGTTCTGGAAAAACACCCTAAAAACAACCTTATTCCCCCCTCGGTGACGGCTTTTCGGCTGATGCTAGACCGTCTCACGTTGGTGATTCGGTCAAGGGGGGTGGTGACGAGGTTCCTAGGGACAGGAACCGTGAAGCACAAAAAAACCAGGAGGTGGCGTGAGGCTAGTATTACCCTCACGCAACCTCTGAGCTTATCCGAGTCTAGCGGGTCTGCCGTAGGATAAGCGAAGAAAATTCACATAATCCATCATTTGGGCTCTTGCACGTTTTGGAGCACGTTTCGCAGCGCGACGACTCTCCAAGCAACTCATCAACAAAGCGACCAAACGATACACCCCCAAAGGACAGGTCAAATACGCCTTCAAAACTCAGAAACGCCTTCTCAAAACTATGCGACGTTACGCTACACGTCGGGGTACTCGCCGTACTGGTCGTCGTGGTTCTGCTATGCTACGCCGAGCGCGAAGGCGCCGCGGTTCTATTCTACGGAGACGCCGTTACCGTGGGAGACGCACACGTCGAAACCGCGCTTACAACCACCAGCTCAAGAAATTCACAGTTCCTGTACCGATAATGCCACATATCTCGCATTATGGATCCCTTAAAGCTGTCCATCAGGACGGCTTCTGTATGACGGGACACCTAGGATTTGGCGCAGTAAAGCTAGGATCTGGAGATGCTTCGACGAAGCTTTGTTCGATGCCCTTTATAATGCCATTCGGAGATATCAAGAAAGAATGCCTGGAAGGCAGCTGGTACTGGAAACCCCTTGGTGTTAAGGTGACCTTTAAGCCAATGAACGTTCCGATGTTCAACATTTTTCAGTATACTAATCACTACGGTGAATACTCTGCTGATGGAAGTGTCAACGAATTGGACAATTCGCACAACTTCAGTACTCTCCGAGCTGCCCTTACTGGAGGGTCAGGCCAACGAGGCATTAGGAAACATATATGTAGAGGCACGAAGACTATTTTCCTCCCCTGGAAGGGTAAGAACATTCCCCAGCA
>NW_027179045.1:0-54000 GCF_019968985.1 Porospora cf. gigantea B | reverse complement strand
CCTGGAAGCCTTGCAGCGTCTGCAGCTCATTAAGTTGCATGCGATAGAGGTAGTTGGACTGCTCAGGTGGCAACTCAGGATCAGCTACGACTTCTTTCAGGGCCCAGGCCTTACCCGCCTCGTCGAGGACCTTAAACACCTGTGACTGTCCCCCCCTACCTACCTTCTCAATGCGTTCGAACCACTCCCCATCAACCATCACGGAGTTCGCTGAGTCGGATTTGGAATGGGGGGGACCGGGAGTGCGGTTAACGAGGGGGACCAGCGAGATCGCTTCCACGTTGGGAAATGGCGACTGAGAACTGGTTTTGGCGGCAGATCTGGCTCCTGGCGTACTTTTGATGGGAGAGTGAGTCACAGGAGGAGTAGGTCTGGCAGGGGAGTGAGTCACAGGAGGAGTAGGTCTGGCAGGGGAGTGGGTGAAATGAACAGGTCTTGCAGGGGAGTGGGTTGAAGGAGGAGTACTCTTGGCAGGACAGAGAGTTGTAGCAGTACGTTTCGCAGGAGACCTGGAACCGGGAGTACCCGTTCCAATTGGTGCCAACCGGGCAATCAGAGGATGCAGCGCCCCGCGACGTAAGCCAGAGCCTGGAGTAGGACATACATTCTCCTGGCTTGCCGACTCTGGTATCCACCTCTCAGCCTGCGCTTCAGAGCAGCTGACACGAGAGGCTTTGCTTCTTGGCGTCGACCTCAAAGGTGGCAAACGCTTTTTATTTCCACGAATGGGAGTGGCGAATCGTTGAGGTGTGGAACAAGCAGGCAGATCCCATGCCGAATCCAGACCTTCGAGAAGTAATCCGACGGTAGCGTTCACTGCTAAAAGAATGCCTGGTACCCACTGCAATCCAATACACTTTTTGGTTCAGACTCGGAGGAAAGGCAGGTCCGGAGGCGCTTTCGAATTTTGCTGTGTGATGCCGAAAGTAAGTCGCACTTGCAGAGTATCTTTGACGATTTGCCGTTCTGGAGCTTTCCGACGATCGCGAACAGAGAGTGAACAGCAAAGAAACGGCACCACAGAGAGTAAACTCTCGCATCTCGCCTAGCCGCTTTGGAGTTCAACGTTAAGTCGTCCAGCAGGGTGCAGCAATCACCTAGGGCTCGTTCATATGACTCGCCGTAGAGAGACATGTCTGGCATTCCGCATATCGGGACACTAATCACAGCCGCCAGCGGCCGTCGCGCCGCATGCCATGTCTGCAGCAGACAGTAACGCATCATGATGTCAGCAGTCGCCGGGGCTTGGCGTGTACTCGCATCATCGTAAGATAGTCTCGTCACCGCTCGGTGATACGCAGGAACAACCTGAAAAAGCCACGGCGCGGTGTCGATCACTGGCAATAGCCAGGGATCCAGGACACTGGAGCTGCTGTCTGTATCCAGGCTTCTGGGAAGCCCCACCTAAACCCTCCAATACCAGCGTTCCCAGTTCCCAATAACAGGACATAACGATTCCGAAATTACCTGTAAGATCTTGTCTGCGACCTGTAAGGTGCCCATACCAGAAGTCAGCATCCCGGCTCGTGAACTCATTCAAGTTTTTTAGTGGTTCCAGGACAGACTGATCGCCTACTGCTACTTGCTGCAGCCGGTGACTAATGCGATTCAGCCGTTCAAAACCGGTTAGCATCTTAATCCGTATTTATCATAATGACGGACTCTGAGCAATCTTGGGAGAGCACACCTGAAAGTATTCAGGATGAGCGAGAACTCTACTCCTGGAAAAGTGTTTTCGAGGTTTCTGAGATTCCACTTAAACCTTTGGACATTAAGGTGAGAATTGCCATCGAAAATCACAGCAGTACCACACTCCTAATCTTGATCGGCTAGAGAGCCAAATCCGTCGAGCCCTGGGTAAATCAGGTCCATCCGCATCGCAAGAGCTCATGACAATGCCTTCGTACTAGACGTCAAACAGGCCCAACGACAAGATGGGATAGATCGTGGAGCTCATAGTCTCGTTGAACGTAATGTGCATGGGTAAACAACACCTTGCGTGGTCGTTTGTTAGAGTCATTCGCGCTTCGGCCGGCACCCGTAACAAAACTGCCGAATCTTGTTTCGCCACGACGCCCCACGCGTCGCCTGTAGGCTCTAGATTCAGAGCGTCGTTCTCGCTGCCTGGAAGCAGGTCGAATGAGAGCTTCGGTTGTACAATCTTCAGGGTGCAGATGTCGGAGTAAGGCTCAGAGGCTGACTCGTTGTTCCTGTTCAACGCCGTGAGACCGGCTTCCACCGTAATAGTTACTGAGTTTAACAACTTCCGTCAGAATTACCTTGAACGTCTCTTCTGTTAGCCACAACCAAGTCGATGTAGCCTTTAAACCCCGGCTTCAAAGGCTGGAACCGCTCCCGCAAGGTCCGCGTTTCCGACCCGCTAATCGGAGCTGGCTCACCAACTACGGCCTGTTTCAGCATCAACCACGGTGTCCATTGACCCAGGAAAGCGGATGTTAGGTAGATAAGTGCGGTGCCTCGACGGTAGCATTTGCTAAGGATCTTAGAACACTGTGTTAGTTGACCCGGAACCTCACACCGCCGCACCGTTTAAAGAACCGCGCCTGCAGCTGCGGCCGCCGTGCTACCTGGATGGAACTCCCTCTTGGAAACCGCGATTGAGAGGGCCTGTCCAGTAGTTGTCGCAGGGGAAGTGCTTCCTCTATCGAGAGCAAGGCACGTGCGGCAGCTTTGACAGATCTTTCGGGATGCTCGATGCCGATAAGCTCGTTGAGCGTTTGGAAGCTGGCATCGCTTCTGAGCTCCTCGAGGCCCCAATGCCAAATGGAGTCGGCTCTGTGGTCGTCCTCTGTTTTGCCGCGGCCGTGGCTTCGGAAGGCCGAATCGCTGGATCTCGTGCTTGAGTTCCTCTCCAAAGCAGTGCAGAGAGCGAGGAAGTTGTCCGTTGGGCGCGATTTGATTTCTCGGGTCGTCAGGTGCTCTGTGTGATGATCAGAAGAACCTTACTGATGAGCGCGTCCTCTGTTGCCTTCACAACACCGCTATCGAATCCACAGTATTCGCACGTTGCAATGGCAGTCTCGGCATCCACATTAAATCTCAGCGGCTGGCTGCAGAGAGGACACAGGAAACACGTAGTACATTTGTCTGCGTGTACGATGCTGGACAGAGAGACGTTTCTGAGACAGTGAGGACATGACTTGTCATCCGGTTCCTCGATTGTATCCAGACGACAGCGAACGTCACTACACACGTCACAGAAGAACAGTTCCGATTCATCAAAGAGCTGGACTCCTGACAGCTCAGGTGGCGAAATACGAACTCCGTTGAGCGTGCTACGGGGCGAGAGCAGGCCGTAAGTAACCCCAATGCAAGCCATTAAATACGGAAAAGTTTCTTTCACTAATGCATTAGGCTGGGGATTAGGTCATCCATCGTTGGGCGAGGCCCTTTTTGGGACTTTTGGAACTTTTGGAACTTGGGGTACTCGGAGAACTCTGGGAAAGTCTTTTGGATATCAGGGAACTTGGGGATATCTGGGAACTTGGGGATATCCGGGGTATTAGGCGCGCAGATGTCATCCATCTGCACGTCATCGCATATCTCATCCTTCCCACGCCATTCCTCGACGGAATCGTACAGCGTGATGACATCCTGCACGTTCTCATTGGGCTTCCCACGCCATTCCTCGACGGAATCGTACAGCGTGTTGACATCCTGCACGTTCTCATTGGGCTTCCCATCCCATTCCTCGTCAGTGTCGTCCAGCGTGATGATATCAATGATATCAACAGAGCGTGAGCCTTGCTGCGTGATATCAACATAGCCTGAGCCCTCGTCTTGCTGCGTGATATCAACAGAGCGTGAGCCCTCGTCTTCCTGCGTGACATCAACAGCACCCAGAATATCTTCTGCAGTCTTCCATAAATCCTGCACAATCTTTTGAGAGGCGTTTTCCTTTTTCCTTGCCAGTAGGCGGCGAAGTTGCTGCGTGGTCAAGCATAGACGTCGGCCATTGGTAAAGGTGATGAGACCCCCGGCGGACCGCTTCAGCTCAACACCTCCCGACTTGCAACAAACGACGTTAATCTCCTGGACGCTTTTGATAGTTCCACGGAAACGTCCTCGTTCAGGTTGTGGCGGACCGGTTGACCTTGTTGCTTGGGGGAGTGGTGCGGTGGTTGACGGTGCCCTCTGTAGGCCGAGTAAGATACTGTTCAATAACTGTTGGGCTTGGGGACGCTGGTTGGGGAGTACGAAAGCAGTCGACGTTCGTCGAGGTTGGGGAAGCGTTGGGGGCGTATGTTGAGCTTGTGGAAGCGGTGAGGCGCGTGGGAGAACAGTTGATGGCCTCGTGGCCCGCAGGATCCGCGGGGAATGTTTGGGGGAACCAGACGCTGATTCCTGGGCCGCGGGGAAAGCCGTTGATACATTCAGAATGCTTCCAAGGACGTGAGAGAGTCCATTCTGGGACTTGGAGGTGTCTACTGTCAGCTTCATGGAGAATTAGTTGATTTCGTTTGTCGTTTCACTGGGAACCAATTGGTTGTCCTCACATCAGAAACATTATCCTCATTGCCGAGTTTGTTTTGTCCGTGACAGATATTGCTGATGCAAATCAATGCCAGAAAGTCCCAAGACACGCCAGATATTGAAGGCACCGAGACCCTGGAAAGTCCTGACATTGGAACAGACTTCACAGATGACTCGTCTACCTTTCGCACGCCGCAAATTGTTCCCTTCCGTCGGATGACAGAGCCCGTACCGGAATTCGTTATGGTAACGCCTCCTATCGAGCACATCACCCCCAGAACTCCTGATGCGCCCAAGCGGTGCAAACGCCGGCGACATACAATCGGCGTTCCAACACCTGATTGGTCTGAGGATGTCATCCGAGTTCCGACTAGTCTGATGCAGGTGTGTCGAACAAACACCTCTCCTTTGGAGGAGTTTATGGAGAAGCAGCAGGCCTTGGAGTCTAGTTTGACGCGGAATGCGCAGGTGTAGTCTCACGAATCAACTACCTGATTCAACTTCAAATGGTTGGAAAAGAAATCCATCCATCAATGCTTGTGGAAAACATATTTTACCACAAAGAGATTAGACCACGAACTGAGTGATTGTTCCGTGATCCACGGCTGCCTGTCGAGGTCTTGGGTGTTCAATACCTTCGGACTCAACCTGTTCCAGCATCGCGGCTACTTCGTGGTGGTTTTCCATAACTGCGACTTGCTGAGGTTTAAAGCCGAGTAGGTTTGTGGTTTCGGGTCGAGCGCCCTTCTTTAGCAGCAGCTCGGCGGCTTCCACATTACCAAAGAAGGCAGCGTAGTGCAGGGGAGTATTGCGCATGTAAGCATCCAAAGGCTCGTTGCTGTCGATGTTCTCCAGTTCGGACACGTCTCCTTGGGCGATGGCTTGAATCACGTTGTCGTTCCGGGCAACATCAGCGGCAGAGGCAATTTCGGTGGAGGTGTCCGGCTGATCATTCTGCAAAGACCGACGCTGTTGGTGAAGGTTTCTCCAATAATGCCACTGCTTGAACAAACTTACGTAGCCAAAGATCGAAACAGTGCCAAATATCAGGCAGCCGAGAGCGAATAGTGCCGCAGCACTCTTCGTGATGTCAATGACAGCAAAACCGTCCTGGACGATCAACTCCCCCGAAGCTATCAATTTTTTCAGCCACGCATTGGTACTGGCTTCGTAGAGCTTTGTCTCAGCCATGCTGAGTCCGTAGAATCCCCATCGCGGAAAGTTGTCGTAGATCATGGAAAACTCCTGCGACACCTCAAACGCGAAGGCTTCTGCTTTATCCATCACCACTCGGAAGGCCCCCTCCCTGGCAAGGCCTTCGATGGGCTCCAGTGTGGTGAGTGGGATGGCGATCGCGGCGCCAGCGACCAAAGCCAAAGCTCCGAAAAACCCAGTGACTACCCAAAGGATCCCCAGTGTTACGAATGACGTCATCATTCCCAACGGAGACGGAGTGGGACCACTAGAGTGGCGTTGTGCGATCGTGTAGATCAGAGAGCCCAGGGCTGGTAAAACGAGAGCAGCCAGCGCGCAGCCGAGGAGGAAAATACCCGGCGGCACCCAACCCATCACAGGATGCAGGACCGAGTAGTACCTGTCAAGTGAAGAGGCAGCTGTGCCTGCAACACGACCGGATTCCTGCCGGATTTGACTCAGAAAGGCGTCCATAATGTCAGGAGGCTCCAGCTCCGAGGACGAAGACGGCGACGGGAAGGGAGGGTAGTCGGGGAACAGATCCGCGGACTGTTTCTCCAGATTTCGAAAGTAACAGCTAGCGGGGCATTTTTCGTAGAGTTGTCGGAAAGAGAGGCCGTAGAGCACACATCCAGCGACCAGTCCACTCAACACCACCGCCCACAGGGTGGAGATCAGCAACACTGTGCATCCTCGGCACAGGTTCATATTCTGCGGCGGTCTGCGCAGGCGATCTCCACCTGCGCGTCCAGGAAGCAATCTGGCTGTGCGTCTTCGGACTTGCGGAAGGCATGCAAACCAAAGGTTATGCAATAGTAGGAGTAGGATCCAACAGGTACCGACCGCGGCAACGATCAGGTGATAAGGATAAAGCTGCATGCTCCTAACTGCATATGTCCAGACGCTCCATTCGCTGGGGTTAGCCCAGTTAGCCTGGTCTGAAGGGCATGTTTCCACGCCTGGGATCAGGGAGCTAAAATTCACGCCGAAGACATCAACGTCTCCAACGGCGCAACCAAGCATTCCAACTACCTTCTCCTGGGGCGTTCTCCACAAGGAACCCGCCAACTGATTCGCAAACAGCGGGAGGGCTCGCGTGCAGCTCACTAGCTCACCTGGTTGAAACTGTAAGATATCAGCCGTGCTAGTGCAGGCTTCTTCTTTTGGGAGACCAACCAAAACTTTCGCTATCCGCCGAAAGATATCTCCCATCAAAATGCGGGAATCACGCCAGATAATTTGAGAAACGGTGCTAATCAGTCCCTATCTGCGTTCTACTGAAACCGCAGCCAAGGGAACGGGCTTGGCTGTTATGTAGACAGCGGGGAAAGACGGCTGTCATCTTTCCACACACGCGTGACGACTTCGTTCTACGATCCACTTTGGGGTAACGGGGTGACCGCCATAGCTGATTAGGTTCCGCCATCAATGGTGATATTAGTGCAGTGGCGATATTAGTGCAGTGTTCCTGTGATCAGTGTGTAAGGCAGGGCAATGAAATCCCTTGACTCGAGCTAAATACGTGAAACTCCTATTAATGTTGAGGCTGTTGTGGCTTTGGTCGTGTGTGGCAGCGTTCTTGCTGCATAAGTACCCAATTGAGGAGGTCACAGCCGAGTTCCAATGTCAAGTCGCCAATGAAAAGGAATTCTCGGATGCCATTAAGTCCCACGGCAACACTGTTGTCTTCTTCTTCGCCGATCATTGCAGCTTCAGCTTCGCTATGGCTAGCGAATGGGGTAAGATATGTCAGAAGTTTCCTGGCGACGCCTCCACTATCGGAGAGCTTCAAGAGCCCATCAGGGTTCTTATGGTCAACCCGCTCAAGTATGAGACGATAGCAAAGGAACAGGGCATTTACCAGTTCCCGGATGTGAGGCTGTATCGTACTGGTATTGCTGGAGAGAATACGGTGGTTAACTACACTGGTGAGCGCTCCGCCACTGGCGTCATTCGGTGGCTCAATCACTTAGTCGATTCGGTCGAGACGATTTCAACAGTCGAAGAATACACTATGTTGGCGAATAACCACACGGATTCTGTGGTGATTCTCGTATTCGTGCCTACTAACGTACCCGGAGGAGCGACGACCCTAGATGCACTCCGACGACATCTACGAGACGTGTCGAACCTTGAACAGGAGTCCTTCTTCGCTCTCACGCATCAACCTGAAGTGGCATCGCATGCCGTGCAGATGTGGAGAGGTGGAAACCCTGAGAGGGCTAAGCACGCGTCAGAACTGTGAGCGGCGAAGTTTCGATAACACAGAATCCAGACCCAGATGCCGTTCTTGCTGGTGATGAATCCCTTCAGCCACCAGTCGGAAGCTATTCATGTCCTTTTCAGTGACGGGAAGGAGGATCTGGAGCCTACCCTTGTGCTCTTTCCAGATGAGATGTCCTTCCTCCGACCAAAACCAGGTGATGTACCTCGAATCGAGTCTGTTTCAGTAGAGAACCGGCTGAAGTCTCTCCAAAACAAGGAGAGCCTGGTACAGATAGTCAAGGAGTTCAGGGTCCCAAAGGTAGCCTTGTTCCACGATCTCAGCGCGGCCAGCATCCTTAGGCAGGCTTCAAATGGCATCCCTCTGTTATTTGTCATCGCTCACGAGAACTTGCTCAAGAAGTACGCCAAGGACATTTACACCATTGGTGGCTACTACCGTGCCGACATTCAAGTGGTTCTCTTGGACCTGGAGTTAGCCGGTTACTCAGGACCTAAGATTATGCATATTCTAGGCATCGAGACTGACGAGGTACCACTTGTAAGCCTTGTCAAGATCAAACGAGACCGAATGCGATTCATGCCAGAGACCATTTATCGCCCCCCCTTCTCCTTCTTCCAACTTTCGCCCACTGATGATAGCGGGCCCCAAGAAGCGTTCAACCAGCTGACGACCTGGCTACAGCAGTACGCCAACGGTCAAGTCGTTGAGTTCCTCAAGAGCGAGCCCCTTCCTGACCCCGAGGATATCGTTCCTGGGGAGCCGTTGCCCATCGTAGGGTCCAACTTCTTGAAGGAGGTTATGGAGGATACGACGAAGGATGTGCTCGTGGACTTCTACGCTCCCTGGTGCGGTCACTGCACGCAGTTCGAACCCATACTGATTAAGGTTGCCAAGTACTCGACTCTGATTAAAACGTTGAAGATCGCGAAGCTCGACGCCACCAGAAACGCGTCCCCAGGGATGCGAGTTGGTTCATTTCCCACCGTAATGTTGTTTCCCGCGAAGTCGAAGGACAAACCCCACACCTACGCTGGCCAACGCTCCCCAGAAAAACTCCTCAGCTGGATCAACAACCACGCATCATTCAAGTTCGACGTGCAGTCCGTCGTGAGCAAGTACGAACGAAGCCGCTCAGGGACGAAGCTGATGAGCGAGCAAGAGAGGATCCGAGCTGTGCTAGATGAACTTTGATATGAATATTAGTGCAAACGTTCAATTAAATCATTTCAATTGATTTTTCTTAATGTAATTCATTTACTTATTGTATGAGATGTGTTGGAAATTACAAATACCTGGTGTTATGATCATTTCCTTTGTCTTTTTCGGAACCAATTTCGTCCTGGGGTCTACTTCGTCGCCAGAGACAACTGAGACTGTGATCACAATGAAACCGTCTGACTTTCCGATAGATTCAGGCTGCACAGGGGTCTGTTGTCTGATGCCTCACTATTGTCATCCGCACGCTATTTGTCATTCAACCGACGATGCCCACGGCATCATAGGAATCATCAGTGCAATCCCCAAGTGTTCCTGCCTACCTGGCTTCATAGGCGACGGGAAGACTAAAGGTTCTGGGTGTGTGAACGTCGACGAATGTGTTGAGGGCCTTCATGACTGTGAGCAGATTTGTGTAGACGCTACGCCAGGGTTTTCATGTGCTTGCGGCTCTGGATTTCGCCTTCGTTCAGACAAGCACACATGTGAGGACGAGGACGAATGTGAAGCGGGAACCCACAACTGCGAGCACGCCTGCGAAAATACCATGGGGTCTTTCGTATGCTCGTGTGAGCCAGGGTTCAACTTAATTGATGGTCACAGCTGCGAAGACATCGATGAGTGCCAAGGAGATAATCAGTGTCCATACGCTGAGCTCTGCCGCAACACCCTGGGTGCGTATGAGTGCGGGTGTCCTGAAGGCTACACCTCAGAGGGTCATCTATGCGTCAACATCAACGAATGCCTCACCGACGGCATCTGCGGCGATTATAAAGGCTGCCGCGACACTGAAGGCTCCTATGACTGCTTTTGTCTCCCAGGATTCACATCCCATGAGTCACTAGACGGGTTGAACTGCCAGGACGTCAATGAGTGCTTGGATCCTACAACTTGCCGCGCCTCCGACGCCTCCAACCCTCAGTGTGTTAATACCGTCGGAGGATTCACCTGCGTCTGTCCTAAAGGCTTTGATTTCGAGCCGACCTCTAGGACATGCCAGGATATCGACGAGTGTGCCTTCGATCTCTGCGCGCCAAAGACGTGCATCAACACCGAAGGAGGGTACCAGTGTGTGTGCGGTTCAGGGTACAGAGAGGTTGGCGATGTGTGCGAGGACATTGACGAGTGTGCGGAGGGGACGCACACGTGTGAGGCGGGCTGCTCGAACACTACCGGGTCATACGAGTGTCTGTGTGATGTGGGGTTCTACAGTGCAGAAGACGGTTACGGAGCACAGGCGTGCTTCGACGTCAACGAATGTAAACTGGGTCTCTGCTTCGGCAAATGTTTGAACCTTCCTGGTGGGTTCGTTTGTAGCTGCCCCGCGGGGCACTTCGACACGGAGATGCTTCTGAACGGCTTTGACGGGCAGTTCGATGCTGAGACACGTGCGTCCCTTGAATCCTTCGAGGTTTCCGAATCCCAGGTCCAAGCACGGACCTCATGCAAGCCCCTTGCCCTCTGCTCCTTCTCCATGGCGGCTTTGGACCTTGAGCCGGTGAAGGCAGCATTAGCCACTCGTGACGGATCCCTAGGCAACCTCCTTTGCCCGGATTCGTCCTGTATCGACGACGTGGCCGGATACAGATGCGAATGCCCAACGGGGTTCCATTCACCTGACGTGTTGGTCGCTTTTTTGACATCTCAATCCTTTGATCAAGAAGTTGCACCTCCCCTGCGTGACAGGCATGTATGGGCTATGGCCACCATAGATTTACCGTTCCAGACTTTCGAAGACCTCTGCTATGACACCAATGAATGCCTCGTTAACGGATCTTGCCCTGCTGCCACACCTTGCTGCACTAACGCCTACGGCAGCTTTAAATGCTCAGCGCGCGTGAAGACGTTTTCAGGATTTTCTTGTTCGGTAGGCATGATTGATACAACAAAAATATAATATCTTTGTCAACTATTCGCTCTATCTGAGCTGAGTCTCAGCAGAGCTGAGCCCACACAACACAACATTTCTTCCGTGAACCTATTATTCGGAATATCGCCATGGTCAAAGAGTTCGACATCATCCTCTGGGGAGCCACTGGCTACACAGGCAAACTTGCTTTAAAGTACCTGTTCAATCGTTACGGCACCACTGTGAGGTTCGCTGTGGCAGGTCGGAGTGTAGAGAAGCTGGAGGCACTAATATCAGAGCTTCAGGTGTCTGTGAAGGTACCATTGTTGGAGGCCAGTTTGGGAGATGAGGCAAGCTTACGAAATGTGGCAGCCTCCTGCAAGGCTATTATTGCCTGTGTGGGACCTTTCCGTCTATATGGCGAACCGCTGATGAAGGCCTGCATCGCTGAGAAGACCCACTACGTCGACATTACCGGCGAAACGGACTGGATTAAAAAGATGGATCAGAAATACTCGGAGCAGGCGAAGAGCCAAGGCGTGGCTCTCATGCCGTTTTGCGCCTTTGAGGCTGCTTCCACGGAGATGGGGTTGATCCAACTCTTCAGTGAGGCCGAGAACATTGAGCAGTGGGGTTTCGGTTTCGATCTAACACAGCGGGGCTGCACTATCCGAAGGCAAAGTCACCCAGACCTTCCTCACTACCGGCGGCACCTTCTTTTCATCAGGCACGATGAAGACTATCGCTTCCATTGTGGCTACGGGTCACGTTGAAGGCTCTCCTAGCCTTTCTCCGTTCGAGTTGGCTGGAGTGGCTCCGAATGAGTACGCTCGCAAGAACAACTCTAGTTGTACTTTCTTCCTGCCTCGTTGGGATGACATCCAGGAACGCTACCTGATTCCGCACGCTCTCTTGCCTGGCCTGGTCAACTACGCTCACTGGACCAATCGCCGAAACCAATTTGCCTACGGAGAGCAATTGATTTTGTCACTCGGGGTGCCAGTCACGAACGTGTTCGTCGCCTATTTTATGACTTTCTACCTCTTGGTGGTGGGGCTAACGATGCAGATTGTCGCTCGAGTTCCTGTTTTGCTCAAGCAGGTTCTGAAGTTGGCGGACAACCCTCCCGCTGCCGACGCCTCCACAACCGTCACCACAAGTGGAGTCCTCTCTACTCGAAATGGACCAAAGAAACTTCGCGCCTCCTACAGATTCATGGGTGACGCATACCAATTCAGCGGTATGTTCGTTGTGGAGGCGGCGCTACGGTTGGCACGGACTGAGCCTGTAGGTGTTGGGTGCTATCTTACACAGGCTCAAACTGGAGTCTGCTCAATTAGAGAAGCTACCGGGGCTGACCTCTGGGAAATGCTTAAGACGCACCCTAGGGTTGTTTGTAACAGTGATACTCCGCTGTGATCGTCTGCAACTTCCTGCTTTCAGACTGGGGAGCAGAGTGTAAACCAGATACCTTTAGGAATCTTCGACTGGAGGATGTGCCATCAACAGATCCGTTTACAGATATCAAAAGGTTCTAATAAACTCCAGACCTTTAACTCTTCAAATCTTCGACTAGTATCAAAACGTTCAAATTAACGAACTGTCAGAATTCGAAGGTTCAAATTCGAAGGTTCAAATTGACTGAGTCCACATGCAAAGGTTCAAATTAACTGTCAGACAGGTCAGACTCATCCGAGTCTGACTGCGTGGATTGAGCGGTCGCAGCAGAGTCCAGATCGGACTCGCTATCATCCTTCGACTCGAATTTAACTCGCAGAAGGTATCTGATCACGACTTGCGCCACGTCATAAACGATGTATTCGTTGTAGAGTAGCGAGAGGTCCTCCACCGCCAGCTTCTTCTTGTGCTCCGCATTCCACATCCTCAACCCTCTGGCGTTAGGCCCCATGCAGTCTGTGAACACCTTCACAGAGTGCTTTGAGGCGACAGACGCGACCTTCTCCTCCTTAGCAGGGGCTGTCCTGCCTATCGCAAACGTATGCAAACAGTTGGCGGCGGTGCAGTTCTCCGCCGCCTTTGAATCGGACTCTATCTTCAGCAGCGGATCTCCCAGCGCAACCTCGCACAGCATCACTAGCCCTTCGTTGTGGCTGGTGCTGTGGCAGCAGTATTGTGCAGACTTGGACACGGAGTCTGCGAAATACACCCCCTTACCAAACATATAACCATTGACTGGTGCCTCGGGTGGCGCAATCAACAGCCCTTTGCAGATGATAGACGCGAAGTTGGACGTTCGTGAACCGTGCCAGAGCAGACGTCGGTGCGTGACATCTGTGAACTTCTGATTCCGTTCCCGCTCTCCAGCCCTCCGAATCTCGAAAGCCTCTTGAATGGTCAGCCGGAACATGTGTGTTGACCCATGTGTTTGAGAGAGGGCTCTTTCCAACATGGGGAAGTCATGATGACTGGAGGATACAACCGAGATGTCAGCTTTGAGTGTGTCGTACTGAGCCACCAAGGGATGGACCTTCTTAGCGTTAACCAAAGCCTCCGACATCAGTGAGTTCGCCACGGATACCTGTAATAGGGATTCCATTACGTCGACCTTGTCCTTCAGCATGTCAAGTGAAGCGATGGGTACTGGCGTGTATTTCAAGGTGTAAGCATGAGGTATGATCTCGTAGAAGTTGTTGCTCTTGGCCTGAACGATCGTATGCCACCGCTTATTTTCCTTGGCATCGTTGCCTTCGGTTAGCAGATTCTGAAGTTCCTTGAGCACTGCGTACGCAGCATTAAGCTGACGTCGACTGATCTTCCCCAACGGCATTTTCTTCAGGTCCAGATGCTGTGCTGCCAACTGCTCTTCCATTAGCTGCTTTGAAAACAGCAAAAGTACAAGTGCCTGCACAGCGTCGTTCAAGTCGCATCTATCGACATTGCCTGGGGAGTGATCCTCAGGCGCAACATTCTCCGCCTCGGCCTGCTCCACCTCGTTCCCCTCCCACATGTAACCGTCCAGCTCAAGGAACCTGTGTCTTCCAGGCACAGGAGTGCCGTCGAATCGCTCTTCGAAGGGTTTGCCGGTCAACTGCGTAAATTTCTTGAGGAATTCGGCGATGCATTCTTCCTTGTCGTACTCCTCCAAAAGGAAGTTATTGGCCTGCTTCCAACTCTTGTCGTCCACGCGTCCCCACTTTCGCAAGAAGAACCACTTTTCCCCCCGTCGGTACACAGCTATCTTGTAGAACTTATTCACACCTTGGCCAATGTCCACGACGTTGCAAGGGGCGTTGTACGCGTCGTTGAAGTCATCAACGTACACAGAGTATTTTGGGCCTGCCTCCGGTTCAGGGAGCAGAACATCTGATCCAGGTTTAATTGAAGGACGCATTGTCCTCCTTTCCTCGTTCTTCTCAACAACGATGGAAGGCATTGGTTCCGCAAACGACTTCACCGGCCCCACCATATATTCAGCAGCGAACTTCCGCGAGCGGAGTACAATCCCTCGAGATCGATCAGCCTCCTCGGCGTCGGCGGTCCTGCGCTTCTTTGGCCGCCCCAGGTGAGTTTTCCGATGACACAAGGCGTCCACGTAGGAACAGAGCAAAGCAGGAATCCCAAGATCAACGGAATCTAGGAACTTCTTCTTCGTCTTCACGGAAGCTGTACCTGTCTCCGGCACGAGGATAGCTGTGGTATTGGGCTTAAGAGTTGTCTGCCAAGTCCCGCCATTCGCTTCGACTTGCGATTTTATCCCGGCTACGCCTCCAGGCATGCTTCCAATAGATGTGAAGAATAAACCTGTACACGCCGTACCCTTCTTAGGCTTCACCTGAGTCCAGTCCTCGTCGCTGTCAACTCGCTTCCGCTTCTTGTTTCCATCGAGATTCAGCTTCTTTATGATTGGCATTTTACGAACGCGTTCAGGTATGGACAACGGCTCCTCGCGTATCATCGTCGATGCTGAGTAGTCGTTCACCACGTTATCGTCATCGGGGTCAAGCAACAGAAAGTCAGTGTATGTAAAAGGACACCGCAGGTTGCCCTCGACGAATCCGGAACATCGTAATACAGGTCCGTAGGCCACGACCGCATTGGACTCACACACTGGACACGGGGGCAGCTTTCCATTGACTAGCAAGTCAGCAGCCCATCTACAGGTGTCTGATGGGGCCTGCTTATCTATGTTTCGAGGGTAGGAAGCTCACGTGGTATGGTGTATCCACTCTCTTCCAGAATGGGGATGTAGGCATTCTTGCCGCCTTTTATCAAGCCATCGGCAACTACCCAAACGGCCTCGCTGTTTCGCATAGCGCCCTGCACTTTGGGGTGATTCTCGTCCACAACACAGTCGAAGTGCTTCAAAAAACGAGCCATGTCTTTCCACCGCAGCCCTTGCCAGAAACTCACCTCCTCAGGATTCTTTACGAACTTACCACAACGTACATGGTTCCACTGCACATCAAAGCCATCATGCCATGGACTCCTCACTTTTCGGCCCAGTCGCACCGAGTCTTTCTCCATCACCTTCGCGCAGGTTTTGCAGCAGCCACGGCCGGTAGGAGCATAGGATACGAGATAGGGCTCTGGAATCGGAGGCGTGCTCATAGCAGATTAAAAATTGGTGTTAGTTCATTGGGCTTAACCATGAATCCGACTACCAAACGAGTCCAACGATGAGTAGTTTCTGGCTCTCGACGGGATTTCTCAAATGGATGGATGTAGTCTTCCGACCCCTTAATTCGTGTGGGGAAATCTTGCGAAAAGAATCCTTTACATTGAAGAAATAATGCTGCGCCAGGTTCTTAATCTGCTAGCAGTCCTTGGGCTGGCGGAATTCATAGAATGCCCTGCGGGCACCGTTGTGGATACTTCCAAGGTCTACCTAGATGTGATCCATCACCAGGATTGGTCTCATTCCTTCGATGGAGACAAACATCTTATCGCTTCGGCTTTGACTAATGCTTTTACGGTTTTGAAGAAACTGTTCCCGGACAGCAGGGTTGGATTGGTGTCGTTCATCGACAAAGCCTTGCAACCTGGCCAAGAATTTTGGCCCTGGAGACTTGATGTTCCCCTGAGTTCTTCGACGGCGTCGACCATCGCAGATATCGGGGCAGCTTTTGACGACAAATTCCGATGCAACACGGATGCCAAGGAAGGAGCGCTTGATGCTCTGACTTACACTGTCGAGTCCGGCCAGTACAGTGCTCGCGCAGAAGACCGGATCCAGGTCAAGATCGCTACGATACTGACGGATATCCAGTCACACACTAACTCTCAAACGCCGCTGCTACTGGGGAAGTGCGACTTTGGCGCAGATGACCCGACGGACTTAAACCGATGCGACTACGTATCTGATAAGGTCGTCCCCAACTTTCTCTTGAAGAAGGACGTCGGGGTCGGAGTCATCATCAATTCTATGGATGAGGATGTGCATAGTTGGTGGGCCCAGCAAGTTGGGGCTTGGGTCGACCAAGGAACGAACGCCGTGAAGCGTCAGACGTCCTATGGAAAGAAGCTGGAGCAGACCATTACGGAGACTGTCCTGGACCTCGTGTGCGAGCGAGTGGGAGAGGAGAAACTTATCACTTGTCCCGACGGATCTCGAATGCGTGCTGACAGCATACATCTGGACATGATCCACCACCAAGATGCGTCCCAGTCATTCGCAGGAGCCAAGGAAATACTGTCTCATGAGGTAGAAGCGGCGTTTACTGCCGTGTCACAGTTGTTTCCTCACTCCCGGTTTGGTTTGGCGAGTTTCATGGACAAGACTACTACAGCGGTGGACGGCCTCTATCCTTACTCGCTCGACATCCCTCTAACGTCGGACATCACCGGTGTCCAAGAGAGGATATTCAACCTGAAGAACTCCCCGAATAGGGATGGTCCGGAGGCTGTGTACGATGCCCTCATGTACACAGCGGAGTATATGGTAGGTGTTCATTCGTCCTTCTGAAGCTCATGCTTTCCAGAGCACCTCAGCTCCATTGGCTAAACACAAGCAACGCGTACGTCTGCTGACTGTTGCTACTGACAACATATCTCAGACTCACGAGAGCTTTGACCGGAGAAAAGGACGATGTAACTACACTGACACCAGCCCCAACAGTCTCAACCAGTGCGATTACGCCCGTGAAAATGAGATGATGAGCGTCCTCCGCCGTAACGGCATCGATCTTGGTGTCCTCATTCCGAGCACGGCTCCTCGAGTACATGGTTGGTGGGAACGTCGGATCAGCAACTTCAATGATCATGGGCTCCACTCGTGGCTTGCGGAACCTACAAGTACTTCAGGCAGCCTCTCTGCTAAAATTCTAGACGCAGTGTTTGAAGCTGTGTGCCGACCGCGTGAGATCATGATTACGTGTCCTGACAAGTTTACGTTCAGCTCGAACGACGTTATGTTGGAGCTGAACCACGTTCAGGACGCCTTCACGTGGGAGACTCAGGGTCTAAGCAAGGCGATCGAGGACTTGAAGTCGTATTTTCCACAGTCGAGGTTCGGAATGGTCTCCCATGTTGACCGGTCCTCACAGTGCCGCGGGGCATACCCTTGGAAGCGCGAGTTGGAGCTCTCTCAGACGACCACTGGCGCTGACTTCGAGTCTAAGCTCGCGAACATCCACAGCACGTGTCAAGGGCCCAGCAACGGCTTGGATGCGTTGACCTACTCGCTATTCCACACACCTTACACCCGCCACGTGCCAGGTGCGACTCACGTCAAGATCCTAACCACAGTGTCCACCCGAGAATCCAGAAGGGGAGGACTTGAAGTAGGGCTCACTTGCCCTTGGACTGATCCTGATCCTAGCAGCCTCAACTTTTGCAAGGCCGCAACCCCAGATCAGCTGTTCAGGCCTCTAGCCCAAAAAGACGTTGCGGTGCTGGGATTCTCACCTCGCTACGTAGAGGGGTGGTCTACGATTGCGGATTCTTTTTCTTCCAGCGGAGTTGGATTCGACTGGTTCACCTATAGCGCGGGGAGCCCTCGTGAGGGCTTACGAGCTGTGTTCCGGGACAACGTCATCGCTGAAGTCTGTAAACGCATGAACAGGGGCATGATATCATGCTCTGATGGCAGCCTAGTTGATCGGGATGACGTGTTCTTCGAATTGATCCACCATCAGGACGCATCTGCCTCCTTTGTGAAGAGCAAGTCTCAAATCGCAGACGAGCTTTCGCGATCGCTGTTCAAACTGCAGGATAGATATAGGCACAGCCGTTTTGGACTGGTCTCATTCATAGACAAGAAGACTGCACGTCGTAGCCGAATCCACGTTTGGCGAAAGGAAACCCCCATCGCCGATAACAACATCTTTGACATCAGGGACCGGATCCTCGAACTGCGACATTTGGGCAACCCTGATGCTGATGAGAGTGCCTATGACGCTGTTGCTTACTCCGCGGGTCGACATCTCTTCTCTGTAGCGCCGGGTGTCTTTAAGCACCACATCAAGATGTTTACCTTAGCCACGGATGCCAAGTCGCAAACCAAGGAGACTAATGTGAGGGCCGGATTCAAGTCGCTGCCTCGCTGTGATTATGCAAGGATTCAAGATCCTAACATGCTCCACCGATGTTCCTATGCATCCGAGCACGACCTCTTCGCGGCTCTCAACTCTGGCGTCGGTCTCGGTGTATTGCTGAACCCTGCCGACAACTCTGTTGTCCCTTGGTGGGCCACACGCGTTAAGAGGTGGCAGAGCTTTGGTTTAACGTCGGGGCTGGAAGTTCTGAGAGGAAATCATTCAATGCAAGGTCACTTGGCGGGCCTTGTGGATGACATGGTCTGCCAGCATCTCCAGAAGCAAGAGGTTATCTGTGACGACAGGAAGATCGACACTCGCACGATTGAGCTGGATGTGTTTCACATGTTGGACGCCAGCGCCAGTTTCGAGGATGATAGGGGAGCCATCTCCATGCAGATCGGTGGCGCTATTCGACGCCTCAGATCGCAGTTTCCCTTTTCAAAGTTCGGTTTGGGATCCTTCGTTGACAAGAAACGCTCAGACAGGGACCGTTTCTACCCAATGATGTTTCACGTGCCGCTCACCAGCCGTGAAGATGCCGCCAGCCACTTATCCTCGGCCATTCTGGATGTTGATGTCCGTGGATCACCTGACCCAGCCACCTCTGCTCTCGACGCTGTGGCATTCGCTGGTCATCACGCCTTCAGTTCGCAGAGTTTCGGCCGTACTCATGTAAAGGTGATCACTCTCTCAACCGATGTGCGGTCCAAGATTGGCTCGGAGGATATGAGGCATCTGGGGGCATGCGACTATTCCAAGGCGACTACAGGGGACCTCAACAACTGCGACTACGCCGACATCGATGATGTGGTGGACTCCCTCATCAGCACAAACACTTGGCTTAGCGTCCTTACCACAGAAGCCGACGCCTACCTCTGGTGGCAAAACACCGCTCGTCAACTGGAGCGTTTCGGGGCTCCCGTCGCTGTTCGAGCTCGTGACGACTCGCTGGCTGATAGGATAGTCGGAACGGTCACGGATTTAATCTGTGCTGCTCACAGTTAAGTATATTAATGATAAGTGTATTAATGATAAGTATATTGATGATAAGTAATGCAATAAGCAATGCAACAGAATAGGTTGTTGTATTAATGATTTGTGTAATGATGATATATGATGATCAATAAATAATGCGACAGAATACCCGTGTTGTGTAGTCGGAGCGACTCGCAGCTAAGCTCTACTGGAGATTTCTGTTCTCCTTATTTTTGCCTTAAGACACCCATAAACCAATGCGACAACCGTTCGTTTCACAACTGGCCCGTCTGATTGGTTTCATCCTGATTCTAGTTTACTGCGAAAGGGAGTTGAATCTCGTTCCAATATCCTCCAAAGGGCGATTATTTGAATTAGGCTGCTCTTCTCAAGCGTCTCAAATTGTTGACGGACAAAATGGAGTGCGATTTCTCTCTTCCTGCTACAAATTAACGAGAAACGTCCAATGCGTAACGCCTGGTACAGCAGACAAACAAGAAACGTCCAATGCGCAACAAACAGAATGCAGAATGCAGCGCTGCAAGGCAGTGCTCAGCAATAAGGTAGTACTGGGCAATAAACGTAGTGCAATCTCACATTCAACAAATAGTAAACAAAACGTTAAATTAAAACCCAAACGTCGCAGCCTCTCGCCATTCAGAGAGCAAGTCGTAAAACTTGTCTCTCGACATCGGTGTCGCAAAAATCAGGTTCCACTCGAATCCCGAAGGAAAGCCATCCACAGGGGGTCCGCTAACAACCATACACCTCTTGTTGAACAGCTTAGAGTCACCCTTGAGGTCCTTCAGTAGTTGGGACTGCGTTCCTTTGGCGATGAGTTTCAAGGCGGATACGGCACAGGAGTAAGGGTGTGGTCCCTCCTTAGGATCGATTCGCCACTCAATTTGAGTCATGTCCAGGCTCGCTTTCCAATGAAACACGTCCTTTGTTTTCTGGTCGACCTGTACCTTGCATTTGTTGCCTTGTCGGATAACCTCCCGCATTTCGGTTGGTAGGTCCTGCACGCCATTGGGGTACTTGTCCTTGTCCCAAAGAGTAAGGCTCAACGGATAGTCCCATTGTGAATGCGGCGCGAACCTATCCGGATCGATGGACCGCTCGTTGACGAGCGCTGCGGTAAAGGAGCAGAAGGCCTTCTCCTTATTCCCCTTATCCTTCATCATGCTACAAGCCAGATCCAAACTCTCTCTCAATCCCTTGCATCGCCGAAGCGTGATGTAGAGTTCCGGATCCGAGGCAAGGGCCACGTTGTTGAGGATGTAGCACCCTGTCAGCACGATCTCCATGTCGCACTTGTATTCGTTGTAGACATCCGTCAGAATCTGTCCGACCTGTCCTTGGTAGAAGGAGTCAACAGTGCCCGGAATCTTCTCGCATGCAAAGTAGGCGACTAATCCGAGAGCACAGCGGATCATTCTTAGATTTCGCAGATTGGAGGCTTGGCCCAGAACGTTCAGAATAGCGACAACGATATGGTTTACGTCCTGAACTGAGAGTGAGATTCGCTCCCAACTTCGAGGGCCTGGAGGCCTCTCGAGTATATCGAAGGCAGACACGATAGGAGCCTCTTCGTTGATGTCGCTGCAATCCCACTCGTCCGCTGCCTTTGCGGAAGTCTTAGGCTTTGCGGTTTTACCTGGTGCAGCGGGAGGAGGAGGCGGGCAGTTAGCCAACAGTGCTATGAGGACTCTGTGAGCGTCCATGTGTACCATAGCGTGAGTGTCGGCATTGGCCAGAATCCTGCATATGGCATTGACGCCTCCGGCAGCAACAAACTCCTTTCCGATTTGGCTGCCATGCACAACTAATCGTCTCGTGCACCTCAACGCGGAGATTGTGAGCTCTACGTTGAGTGAGTCGGAGCTGGCTTGACCATCAAACAGAGCGGAGAGGAATGTGAAAACTCCATTCTTCACCAGTTCGCGAACCGCATCAATATCAGTAGACGGAACTCCCAGCACGAAAATTCCGTAACCGTAAAGATCTTCATCCGCATTGGAATTCAGCACCTTCAGCACGGTCTTGATGCCATTGAGCTTAACAAACTTCTCAGCGTTTGCCGGTAATCGGGAAAGACACCCCAGCACATCGAAGGTCATGCAGTACATCGGAATTAAGGTCCGGCCAGACTGGGTCTGCATCATTTTTAGTATCGGCTCCAGGATCTTCCCAAACTGTGTCATGTACTTCTCCGTGTTCTCCATGACCAGATTGCTGACGGTACGACACGCTACTTCAACAAGCCAATCTGGCATGTTCTTGGATTTGTTGAAGAATCCAATGAAGGTCTCCTCGACATTTCGCCGGCAGAAAGCCTCAATGTTAGGCGTGAACAGCGCCAAGTTTGCCATCGCCTTGAACATCGAACCAAGGCATCGGAAGGCCTTTTCATCCTGGGACCCATCGTAGCCTTGGATGGTCTCGATGACATACTCCACAGCGCCCTTCTTTCCGTAGATCTCCTTCATGTCATTGCGTTTGAAGCAGGTGTTCGTGACGAGTACCGCCGCTCCGTTGGCGACATCATAGTCGAGCTTCGATTTGTTCTTCCCAATCTTCATGCTGTTTGCCATAACATCCATGTTCAGTTCAACGCCCTTGTCCTTGACGAAGCGGTTTATGTTCGGGCCATGTCCTATGGTGGTGTTGGCAAGGGCCAGGCAGGCGTTCGTCTGTGTGGCAGCAGTGTCAATCTCGTTATTCTTTAGACACCTCCGCAGCAATCCCAGGCAGGCTTCGACACCCCCGAGCTCGCCAATCTGCGTCTTTATCGCTGGGACAGTTGCCAGTGTACCGAGCAAGAACAGAACGTCAGGAAGCAACCTGTTCTGTGCAGTCTTGTCGTTCACGATTGCAATCAGCCTCTCGGGTACCTTATTGTCCTGAATGGGCTTCAAAAAGTGGTCGTTGATAATCTTTCTCATCGTTCGGAATACCTGACACAGCACGTCGATGGAGTAGTTACCCCGGTCGAACTCATCCCACACGGCAATCAGCGCCTTCATGCCGCTGGTGCCATTGTAATACTTTCGGTGAAGCGCCAGGCGCTCCATCAGAGTCATGCGGTTGATTAGCATCGCCTCCCGCTCAGCAACAGATGACGGTATCTTACGACCCTCATCGGTAGCCTCTGCAGTTATGTAGGCGGCATTCTCAGTCTCCGACCACACCTTTGCAGCGTCGACGTGCTGAGTGGCGGCGAGAGCTGTATCCACAGGCCATTGCTTAGGGAAATCTCCCTTCATGTTGTGGATCGCCTTCAGAATCATCGTCGGCTCCTCAACGTCGACACATTCAGCTGTATTCTCTGGGTGAGCGTGCAGCAGCTCGAAGCAGGCACAGCCGTGCTTGAACTCGTCGCACTGGAACTCCTTCACCTGCTTGTCGGTCCACTTTTGTTGCGCATAATCCTCAGTATACATCGTCAGAAAGTCGAAGTGGCGCATTACAGTGGGTGCGCTCTTCAGAACGAGAGTGTCGCCGGCGCTAACCTTGCCAGTCCACATCTCATGGAGTTTCTTCAGAGTCATCTCCTCGGGCTCTTCCTCATGGATGTTCTTCTTCACCACCTCCAAGAGAACACCGATCCTTTTTGCCTCTTCAGGCTCAAGATTCTCCATCATGGTCTCGATGGCCGTTAGTAGCGCTTTCGCCTGGCCATTCTTGTTCACGAGGCGGGCGTTGGCTTCGTCATCCGTAATCACCTTCAACAGCTCCAACGCAGCCTCTGTGGCAACGACGTTACCCTCCTGCACGAAACTCAGCGCGTTTCCACAGAGAGGTCCCAGCGTATCTCTGGCGATTCTTGCGCTGATCTCATCATCAGTAAGGGCGAGATCTTTGAACGCCTTTGCGGTCTTCATAAAGTTGCCAACGCCTTCACAGTCTCGAGCTGCCTGCTCCAACCCATCCAACCCGTCAAGCTTCAACGCCTCAGCACTCGCAGCCGAAAGCAGGTCAGCCAGAGCGGCGGACAGAGCAGCCTTCTGCTCGGCAGTCACCTCAGGATCCTGGGAAACCGTATTCATAATCATCCTAAACCTCTGAATGGCCGCCACCTGATCCTGAGTCGACAAATCTTTCAGGTTCTTCTTTAGAACACGACCCAGATGGACTATTGCATCAGGGTTACCCCTACACAACTCCTCAAGATTCTTCACAAAGGCCTTGTCCTTCAGAAGCGGACAGCCACTGATCTGAGCCAGAAGATCCATGCCGGCAGAGATAAGTCCTGGTGAACCGCGGTGACGGTTCATGAGCGAGCTAATCTCACAAGCGAAGTCCTCGGCCTTTCCCTTTCGACCTTTAGTCTTACAACAGCGCGCGATAAGGTCAGTGCCTTGAGGATCTCGCTCTGCGACAGCCGCCAGGAACTCCATGATGTTCTGAACGATCTCAGGGTCCGATTCAAACTGCTGCAAATGATGCAAAGCCGTTGTAACCATGTCGGCCTTCTCGACATTCGTTAGGAAGTCCTTCAGCAAATCAGGACGTGTTCGAGCCGCCGAGAGCACACGGTAGGCGTCGCACACAAACCGTTTTGGGGGGGCCTTCTTCGATTTGCGAAAGCTTCCGAGGTTCTCCATCAAAGCCGGTACGAACTTTGGGTGTAGGGTTTTGAAGCCATAGGGAGAAGTAGGATCATTCCAGTACTTATCAGCTAATCGGCGACCGACTGCGAAATAATGAGGGGAAGACTACGTAAAGGAATGCTCTCCAAAAAGAGAGGAAGACTACAATAACTCGGAGAGATAACTAATAGAACGTCGCTCACCCTTGGCCATCGCAGCAAGTTGATCATGTTCGAATTCGTCACATGATTCACCGAGCGCATCCATAGCTTTCTGTAGGTCTTTGTAGGTGGTGGCAGGATCATCGCAATCAGCTTGAATGAAGACGGCGAGCTCATTGCACAGTCGTGCTAGCGTCTTCTTCCAGTTCTGAGGGCGATCCTGAGTGGTCTTGATGATCTGCTTCAGCAGCGATTTGATCTGCTCATCTGCACCCAGAATCTTCAGCAGCCCCCCACAGGCGAGAGACAGCCGAGAATGGTTCGGATGAAGACCCATAAGGTCACTGACGATGTCCATCAACCCAGATTCGGCCAGCATCTTCCTGTCGTTCTTATCAGTAACGGAATTTAGGAACTCTAGAGCCTGAGCGCAGGCGTCAGGATCATTTCGGTTGTATTTGAGGACGCGTTTCATTGCTGAGATCGCATCCTCAGTCTGTTCAGGCCTCTTTTGGAACCAGGCCTTCATTCGAGAGCACCCTCTTACCTGATCGAGGCAATTGAGGGCAGCTCGCATACGAGGCGGATCCTCAGCATAGTCGTCCACATGCTTCAGAAGAGACTTAATCAGACCCTTAGTCAGAGCCATTTCCACCACAGAGTCAGAAGGATCTCGCAACAACTCATTGGCAGCTTCAACAGCATAGACCTTAGTAGCATGGTCTGCTCCGCTGTCAATAGTGCGAACGAGATGCTCCATCAGCCCTCCAAATTCGGGGACCTTCGTCAAATCGGTTTTCATAGCCGCCAATACCTTGCAAGCCTCCACGAGAATGCTGGGATCCTCTTCATAGAGTCCTGGCATCAAGCAGAGCTTGGCAACCATGCCCTTCTTGTATGCCACCTCGCAATTGGCGTCATCGTGCCTCATGAGCCGTCGCATTGCTCTCAAGCAACTCTTCACGCCGTTCCTCTGGTCTTCGGAGGATGGTCCAGCGTGCAAGTCTTCGTATAGCGCCACGAGGTTCGCGACGCCATTGCGTCGAGTAAGATTCGCGCATCCATTTCGAGTCTGGGCGACGTTGTTAAATACGGTGCACATGTCCGCTGACAACTTCGTAGTTTCAGAACACTTTGGGTTCTTCTTGCGACGAGATTTGGCCATAGCGACGACAGGTTCGCCAATTCTACCGATGTCCACACGAGCTGCGATTCTAGATCCCTCCATGCTGAGTGTCAGCTGACTGAGGTTCTCCAACGCGGCCAAGGACGTAGGCATATCATCCCCCTTCGTCGCCTTATCAAGGATCTGGATGTTGTCAACAATCTCCCTTTCGAGTTCGTCAGCAGGCATCAGAACGGCCAGCACCGGATTCATATAGCGCTTGACTCTCATGTTGTTGGTGTAGCGTCTCGAGACGGCTTTACACATCTGCACAGCCCCGTTTCGGCGCATACTGTTCGCCAATTCTGGATCCTGCTTCAGCATTTTGTCGAGGAACCTAAACCCTGCCTCCTGCACGTCCTCGTACAACGCGACCTTCTCCATATAAGCAATCACGTGCTTCCCAGCACCCTGTTGCATTACTAGGTGGCATGTCCGAGGATTCTTGTCGCAGAGTTCGCAGAGAATGTTGACGCAGCTGACGTTCACCTTCTTGAGGTCGTAGTACTTCTTCATGACCTTCATCACCTGGTCGATCAGGGACGAGACCTCCTCCTCAGACGGGGCCGGGCTTCGGACGCAAATGCGCTCTACTGTCCTCAAAATATCAATCAGAGAATGCGAGTCGCCGAGGATATCCTGCCTGTCTATAAGCGCCTTCATCGAAGGGTTCTGACAGAGTATCATAGCCTCCAGCATTAGCGGAACGTTCATTGAGGTGTTGACCTTCGCCAGCTGTTCGACCGAGTGGCACGCCTTCTTGATGCACTCTGGTTGGTGGTCGAACTTACTCATCTCGACCCATCTCTTAATGTGGGAGAGGATTGTAGAGGTATGCGAATGCTGGAAGTGGTTTGACAACCTAGGCACCTGGGTCAGGCCGTTGACAGCTGCCAAGGCGAACGCACAAGCCTTGTAGTTCAATCTTGCTTGCGATAGTGCCTTCTCCAGGCTGCTCAACGTTCGAGTAACATCTGTCTCCGTCGCAATCGCCTCCAAGATAGTCAACGCTTGTGAGTGGACCTCGGCGTCATCTTGTTGGCTGACCATAGCCAATACCACAGCCTCGACGGTGTTGGCTTCTTGAAGAGCTTCTGTGCTTTGCTGAAGGGCCACACATCTAGTAAAAAAACCCATAGCAGCCTTGCACAGAGCCGGTGCCTCAGCGTGGTCACCGAGAGCATTATTGCAGGAAGGCAAGAACTCTGTAAATGGACTTATGCTATCCACTGCCGACGCTAATCGACCCAATGCCAAGAAGGCATGTGCCTGATACTCCGCGTCCATGGGAAGCTTCCCTTGGCAACGACCCACAACCGCGACGGCCTCCTCGACGTTCAACTCGGCGACCACTTCTTTGTGTGCCCCGTCGGCGATCATCTTCAAGCCAGCGCTCATAACTTCGTCTTCATCGTCTCCTGCGTTACCTAGGATGTCAAGCGTCGTCTTGAATCCACCAAGCTTGCTGACCTCCTTTGCCGTCTCCGCGCTACTCACCATATTAGCCAGGCAGCTAATCACAGCGGCGCTGGCACTGGGGTACTTTTGGCACTCTTTAAGGGCGCCAACCAAACTGGTGACTCCACCAGCCTTCGCAATCTTATCGCAGTTCCCAGGCTTCGCACTGATGGCACTCATCATCTTAGCAGCCCCAGTCAGACCTTTAACCGTATCTGGAGTTAACTTTCGACTTGAGTCCTTAATCGCTCCACAGAGTAGCGGAATTCCACCCTGACGAACTATCTCATCAGCGAAGTGAGAAACGTAAGATAGTGAGGAGAGCATAGTCATAGCCTCCTTCTTTTCAGGAGTGCCGTCCTCGGCCTTTTCCAAGTTCTTCAGGCAGTTCTTCAGCTCCTCAGGGCCTAGGAAACACGCCATGGTCTCACTACCCTTCTCAACGATGGCCTTCTTAGTTTTAAAACCGTCGATGATATCCATGGTGACGGGCAAGAAACGGGTGCTGGGGTGTTGCTTGGCAACATGTCGAGCGATAACCAAAGCTTGTTCCACGGCGTTAAAGTCGCCAGCGACTGTCGCTCCGATCTTCGACTTACAGAATTGTAGGAGCTTTTCCAAGGCATCGTGTTCATTAAGGAGTGCCGGCCCTTCTGGCGATGTGGCTACAGTGTTCAAAACCGACATCACCATCAGCGCCATTGCTGGCTTGCACGTGGGTTTCAGAACCTGTAGAATGCCGGGGACAATAGGCGCAGGGTCCATATCGATACCAATGCTTGACAAGTTTCGAATAGCCTGCAGCCCTAAACCTAGGGACTCGTCGTCGCCAGCAGTGCTGTTCACTAGCTGTTCCACGATCTTCTTGCCACCAGCAGCTTCAAAGGCCTCCTTCAACTCGCTGGACTCAGAGGCCAGCCCTTCGCTGATACCCCATATGACCTTGGCGGCACAGACGACGACGTCGTTGTCGTCCCCGTACTTCTGAACTGCCGTGTGTATGGCAGCAAGGACCTCGAGGTCAAGCGCCGCCAACGAATTTTCCTTGTATTTGATGACTGGAGGCACAAGCAGCTCCGACAGAGACCGCAGACCGAAGACCATCATCCGCTTGAAATTTTGGTTCTTCTTGACCGAGGCAACGGCAGCCTCGACACCAGAATCGGCCTGACGTTTGACTGGATTGATGGGAAAGACGTGACTCACTCTTGGTAACCGGAGCCATTGTAAATCAGAATTGAGCTTTTATACTTCATTGTGGGGCTTTGTTCCGGAGGTACCCACAGCACCTGCTACAGAACATTCAATTTCCAGCTTTCAGTAGTATTTAAGCTTGGAATAGAATGACTTCGTGATATCTGAGAGCTGATGGATTGTCAGACCACATAGAACCCAAAAACCGAAAAAGCATGAAATTGACGACCTTTCCTGAATCTAACCAGATTGCTAATCTGGCGTTGGCGAGTTTACTCAACCTCACGACGGGAAAACGCGACTTGAGCAAACGAGGCCATAAACGCTCGCCCAGCAATGTAGGGGTTACTTTTGGGTCCGATATCCCCCAAAGGCACACTGAAGTCGCCACCCCTCCTACAACCCCCAGTGAAACTGCAACTCCCGTTCCCTCCCGCGTTAACTTCGACTCGGACCTCCCTAGACGCCCCTCAACCACCAGTACCACCCTGCGCCTGCGCTCCGCGGAAGTAGCTCCCCCACCTGAGGAGGCCGCCCGTCGGCCTGAGGAGGCCGCCCGTCGGCCTGAGGACTATCATATTGTGGTGCGGCTGGAGGTGGTGCTGGGTGTGCTACTAATTCTGTGGCTCATTCTTGGCCGATATATCCTTTCTAATTCCAATGGAGACGTCTGCTCATTCTGTGACGGGGACCTTCCGGAGTTCCATTGAGACGTCTGATCGTCTTGTGCAGATGACACGTAGATTCGGTGTTTTTCATGATGAATAACAAATAGACTTTATATACCATACAAAAACATGAGAGTGGCCATCTTTCCCAAATCCCAACTAGAGTGCTTGACGCTGGCCAGCACAATTAGTCTTCGTAATACTGATGCGGATATGGCAACTGATTCCGGCTGTAGCGGCACTCCTTACAAGGTTAGCGCTTGTGCTCAGCTAACACACGAATCCAACCCCAGTCATTACGTCCCGCTTACGCTTCCTCGCCACCATAGCACTGATGGGGAGACAGACAAAAGTGCTTGGAGGAAGTGCTCAACGTTCAAACCCCTGAAGAAACGTGAAACCGACAGCGAACAAACTAAACTCCCTGGCGTTAGTCCGGATATTGAAGGCCGTGGCTGGGGCCTACTGGCTGCTGCGGTGGCAATCGCCAACCAAGGAGGCTTGTCGACAGAGAATGAAACTCACGGACGTGTCGCGGAGCAACCGAAGACCGAGGTGGGAAATGACCTCACACCTGACGTTCGTCTTCCTAGCTGGTTCGTGAATGCCGCTGGTACGAATATCCCTCTGCAACCCATCCAAAATTCCGTCGCATTCGACGTGATACGTGGCCCGTATGACGACCGGCGACAGGACACCCTCAAGGCGGGAAAGGACCTCACACCTGACGATGGCCTTCCTGGCTGGTTCGTGAATGCTGCTGGTTCTGTCCATCCCTGGCAGGACATCCAAAATTCCGCCGCATTCGACGTGACACGGGGCCCGTACGACGACCGACGGCAGCAGGACGCCCTCAATCACCCCCTGGACACCCTCGATGGCTCCCCGAGACCCTCGTATGTCACCATCGCCTTCATCGGCGTTGTACTCCTTCTGTTGACTGTTGTCGTCGTGATTAGTCTCGAAGGGACTGGTAAGCTGGACGCTATCCTCGAATTCCTTCGTCTAATCATGGCTATCGTCCGTATTACCACTTATTCGACTGAATGAATTAACAGCGTTTACTGTCTAAATCCTCGAAAACCGGGTCTTCGTTGCCCAAACAAAGGAGGTCGCTTCCTTTGCCGTGCCTCTAGTTTCGCTGCTTGCTGTTGCTTCAACCGCTCCTCAGCAAGTTGTTTATCAAGATTCTTTTCGGCGTCCACAGCCTTTCCTTTCAGCGCCTCCAACCGCCGCAAGCCATCCACATTTCCTTTGAGTCGCTCCTGCACGACCCACAAGAAGTTTGGATCACTGTGAAGCCCAGCCGGCTTCTTCTCTAGGTACGCAAGAAGTTGCTCGGGATCAGAGGGTAGCGATTCTCTGTAGTGATCTCGAATAGTGTTGTTGACATCGGCCTGGTAATCTGGTGCGACTCCAATATCCTCACTTGACTCGGCATCATAAAAGTCATTGTCGTCCGCATAACGTTCCTCTCTAAACCGCGACAGTTGAGCTACATGCTCGCTGTAGGCAATGAGCTCCTCCACCTCATCCAATCCGAGCATGACTACGGCGGGATACGCCTCAAGATCGATTAAATCGGATGATTTCAAGGTATCTTGTAGTATCTGGACGTCTTGAAGTTTTGGCAAATATACCAACGGGCCTTGTGCCTTGAGTATGTCATTGGATGCAGTCACATGAAAAATCCGCATTTGACTGTGATGGTGGTCACCAGAAGCCTGTCAAACAGACAACCTCTCCAATCACTCGACATTCCAGGTGGAGTGATTTCCGTGGGGAGTACGGTGCGAGCCTCTTCCGCTGACGGAATTTGGGTCGCCACTGTAACAGCCGTGGAGGGTTCGATGGAGGACGACGACGCACCTGAGAACTGGATACTATTGGAGTGGTTTCTGCGCCCAACCGAACTTGTTAGCGAGGCAAAATCAGAAAACAAGAACGTTCACTTGAACCTCCTTGAGGAATTCGAACAGGCAACCGGACCCAGAGAAGCTGTCGCTCTGGTTGGCGGGGTCGGTGAGTGGAAACTGGCCAAGGATGCCGTTGGAGTAGCTTACGTGATGGGCCTTGAGTCGTGGAAGAATCTGGATGACGACCAGAAGGCGTTGCCTGAGTACTTCTATTACCGAACGTCCTACGACTGCACCACTAAAAAGTTAACGCCCCCGTTACAGCGGAACTTTTTGGAACCCAACCCTGAATACCTAACGTGGTGTGAAGCCCGTGGTTTTGACCCTCGAAACCTGTCAGACACCGACATGGACTCACTTCCTCGGTGGCTTCCGCGGTTTCCCACGCCTGAACGCTTGGCGTACGCATGTAGTCTATGTGGGTTCCTCTATCCGACTCCAGGTGGTGAGTGGGACTTGAACTACAACTTGACTGGTGGCGAATTCAGTATGCTCACCAACTGTCAGGACTGCAAGAATCTCGGTATATCAAAGTCGATTCTGGGCCCTGTCGAATTAGAGAAGAGGGGTATAGTAGCCCGCGTCACTTTTGGCGACATCGCAGCCTTCGGACAGAGAAGTGCCGTCCAACGGAGTAGTGTACGACGCGCCGCCAGAAAGCGGCAACGAACGGAAGACTTCAGCGACGACTCCTACGAGCCGGATGAGATAGACGAGGATCCCGAGGACATGGAACTCCCAGAAGACCCTCCTCAGAAGAAACGCAAACACGATGATAAATCTCCCGATTCAGAATTAGGATTTCCTCTGGACAGACCCCCCCAGCGTCGCAATGATCGCCTCCTATCACAACTTACTGGCATATTTGCCAAGGGTCTACAGGAGGTCTCGGTCACCGACGTCGATGAGGCCTACCGTGCCTCCGACGGCGCTGAAACGCTTGCCGTGCGCATTGTCAACGCGCTCGACGACGTCCAAGCGGCCACTGGCGATCGGGTTGCACTTCTACAGAATCTTCGACGAGATGATAACGCGGAACTTCGATGCAAAATTCTCTCCAGCCAACTTCGAGTGGCTGAATTGGTTCGCATGAACAGCAGTGAGCTGGCGCCCGGCTTCCTACGCGATAGACGGAAGCACGATCAGGAAAAGTACTTCAAAACCAACGTCATTGTCCCCGACGGGCCCAACAAGGTGATCCGCAAAACACATAAAGGCATTGAGGAAGTTGGCCGAAACGAAATTCTCTCGCCCTCCACACCTCGAGAATCGCGTGCCACCTCGCCTTCCACCAGCGTCTCCTCAGAGGACGAAAGCAACGACGTTCTCCTCCAGCATGAGGACTCGGAATCCGATAGCGTTGTATCAGTCCCTGACCCAGCGTCTCTGCCTGTTCCTGACTCCGCAGACGTCACAAAGTTGCGTACTCGCCTAAGCGGAATCCCAACACTGCAGGGCTTGCGTTATTCCGTCGACACGTCATTTGCAGACAGCAGCGACATGATGTTTGACGTTACCCACATCACCGGAGACTTTGTGCTAAACCGCGTCAATGAGTACATGGACGCCCTGGAGAATACTTTTAGTGCAGGGACACGTGCACATGGTATTGTCAGCGTCGCCGCCAAGCGGATACGAGCCACTGCAGATGAGCAGACTGCCTGTTTAACCAACATGGACGCGTAACATTCACTTACTTACTTCTTTGTTGTCCTGACTCCAAACTTGTCGCTGTCACAACGCTCAGGGATAATCTTCACAGTGCCGTTCTTTACCGACGCAGCCGCCACGTCAGAGGCCCACAGGTCTTCATACTCCTCCAAGCACGTGGGGAAGTTCAGCTCTAGCTGAAGTCCCGACAGCACGTTGGAGAGCTCTTCGTAGCTCTGTGGGTTTAGCGTGGTTCCGGTCTCTGTGAGCGTTTTCAGATGGGACCGCATAGAGGTGAGACGGAAACTCGTTGCCGGGCCCAGCACGTCCGCTGGCACGGCCACATCCTTATAGCGAGGGGCGAAAACGGGCAAGTCCACCTTTCGGTATACTGGGCGGATTTGAGGCACGCGAAACTCTAGGGTCTGCGTATGCTCTATCGGAACAGGAATGTTCCGGTGGTGCTCATAAGATCGGGAGCTGCATTGTGGTTCCAAATTGCACTCACGTTCCGAACCAAGGCAGGTCACCCGCAGGGTAAACTGGCTCCTCGCTATACTCCTCCTCGATAATCGTTTCTTGTTGGATGATTTGACTTCGGGCGGTAGAGTGCCCCTCCACCGGAATTGTGGAGGCTCTTGTGGATAGGGTGACATCGACGCTGGACTTCACCTCGTCCATTAAGTTATCGAAAACTTGCGGCTCCAAGTCTGCCATGTCTGTGACCGTTTCCAAGACCTCCTCGACCACGTCCATATTATGCCTCACGGGGATGCTTGCCACTGATTTTTGCTCTCCCTGCGTCTCAGGTCTGATGACCACCCGCTCCTGGTGGTCATAGTTCGGGATCTTGACGACCCTTTCAGACTCAAACAGCTCCTCCTCTTCCACCAGATGTTCGATGAACCTGGGAACCTTCACCAGACGTTCGCTCTCGAATAGTTCTTCCTCCTCGACAAGTCGCTCGATGAACTTAGGAACCTTCACGACTCTCTCGGACTCAAACAGCTCCTCCTCTTCCACAAGACGTTCGATGAACTTAGGAACCTTTACGACTTTCTTGGACTCAAACAGCTCCTCCTCTTCCACAAGATGTTCGATGAACTTGGGAACCTTCACCAGTCGTTCGCTCTCGAAAAGTTCTTCCTCCTCGACAAGTCGCTCGACGAACTTAGGCACCTTGATTATTCGCTCAGTCTCGAAAACCTCCTCGACAACTCGCTCGACGAACTTAGGCACCTTGATTATTCGCTCCGTCTCGAAAACCTCCTCTTCCTCCACAAGTCGCTCGACGTACTTGGGAACTCTCACAATCTTCTCGGATTCGATGTACTCTTCCTGTTCCACGATCTTCTCCACGATCTTCGGAACCTTCACAATCCTCTCAGTCTCGACAATTTCTATCTCTTCTACGATTTTGTCCACATATTTTGGCACCTTCACGATCCGCTCGACCTCATGGACCTCCTCAACTTCAATTACCTTATCGACATACCTCGGCACCTTCACAATCCGTTCTACAACCTCCTCCACCTCAACAATCTTCTCAACAAACTTTGGGACCTTCACGATTTTCTCAAAGATCCCCTGAACCGAACCGTCGACAGCGTCCTCAAAACGCGCCGCAGTCTCGTACTTCGGGAGCTCGTCCGTGTTAACAATGTCCTCGGTGTTTCCTGTTCGGTAAAAAACTTTCTCTGTTGCCGAATCCGCTTGATGCTGCCGAATTGATAAAACAGTATTCACATTAATATTTACTAATTATTTTTGCTTATATTTAATAATTCCGTCATTCAAATTTTTCACGACAGATAATGAGCACCGACCTGATAGTAGTGATAATGATGGATGTTCTGCTGCAAGCTGCTGTTGGCAGACTGCGCATAGGGTCCCACCGTCATGCCACAGCAGCGGTCTGTGCCATCGCGCTGTGCATTGTGGCAGGGCTCCTCGGGGCGTTCCTCGTAGCTGTAGTGGTCACTGCCAACGTGAATTTGCGGGTTGTCACCTTCAAAATCGCCGTTGGTCCACAAACCGCGGAGTGTCAGCCCTGTATGACTGATTCAACGGGCACTCACCGTCTGTGAGTGCGAAGACACCCTCGCCATGGGCCTTATCCTTCTCCCACGCGCCTTCATACCTAACGCCATCTGCAAAGAGCAACTTGCCGAATCCATGCTTGAGATTCTTTTGCCAAAAACCCTTGAACCTCGAGCCATTCCTGTAGAGATAGACACCATATCCATGGAACTGACCATCACTCCATCGGCCTTCGAACGAGGAGTCGTCAGCCCAGGTGAAGCGGCCCCAGCCGCATGCCTTATCGGCTCGCCAAGCACCAGTGTAAGAAGAGCCGTTGCAATAATGGATAGTGCCGGTGCCCTCTTTCGAACCGCTGACAAAGTCTCCGTGGTAGACACCCCAACCTGGTTGCTGAAGGTGCCCCTTCCCATGAAAGCGTCCTAGATGCCATTGGCCAACATACTGGAACTGCATTTTCTCATCAGTGTAGGTTCCCATACCCTCTGGAACGTCGTTCGCCCAGTCGCCTGTGTAGGACACGCACTCCGGCGAAGTAAGCGACCCATGACCATTACGACGATTATCGGCGAGTCGGCCCTTATAGGTCGTGGAGTCTGAGAATGTGTAAACTCCACGTCCTTCCATGGCTCCGTCTCGCCACGAACCCTCGTACTGGTCGCCGAGGGCAGAGTTCCACACTCCTCGACCGTGAGGTTTGCCAGCCCGCGACAGACCTTCGTAAAAACCTTCGCCATCAACGGTCCTCTTGATGTACTCCACTTGTACCTCGAAGTCGCTGGAGTCAGAGTCCGTATCACTAGATTCGTCATCAAACGCTATCCTTTTGGCCGAAATCTGGGTTCCAGCAAACCAGCAATGGATAGACTCTGACGTAGTTTCCTTCTTCTGGCATCCCGACAACGCATGGAAATCTGCCACCCTAGACGTGGACACACAAACCGTATCGGTGTCGGTAGCCATCTCATCATCCCGCTCAACCAACGTACCCGTGAGACTGTTGAACAGCAGACAGCCTCCACGGGTTAAGCGGATGCAGCCCATCTCAACGTGGATCACGGGAACTTCCTCTCCGTCAACTCGCAAGCTGAACGACTTTTCGGTTCCGTGGGGACGACCACTTGCCCATTCGCCAGTGAAAAGTATACTCCCTGTCTTCAAAGAACCGAAAGTTTTCTTTCCAGCATCGAAGTTCCCTTTGAAGACAGATCCCGAGGGGTAAGTGTGCAGACCTTCGCCTTCCAGCACCCCTTTCACCCAGGAGCCTTCGAAGATATCGCCCTTGGCGCTAGCGAAGCGACCGGACCCGTCCACCACGTCGTCCTTCCAGTGTCCGACATAAGACCCCCCCGATGGACAAGAGAGAGACCCAACGCCGTTACGAAGCCCGTTCTCGTAGCCTCCTTTGTACACGTGGCCAGTGTTGAACAGGAAGATGCCCTCACCCTCCATCTTGCCTCTGACGAAGTCACCCTGGTAGGTGCCCTCAGGCCCGATAAACTTCCCATCCCCATGGAGCTCGCCATCCATCCACTCCCCTTCATACGTGACATCCGTTGCTTCCAGTTTGCCTTGGCCGTGCTTCATGTGGCGCTGGAACTGGCCAGTGTAGACGCTGCCATCCTCGTACGCGAATCTGCCGACGCCATCAATCTTATTATCAGTCCACCCGCCCTCATACACGGATCCACCCCAGTCGTAGGTCCCCTGGCCGTGCATCATGCCCTCCTTCCAGGATCCCTCGTAGACGTGCGTGTCCTCTCCCACCCGGAATGTCATCCGGCCCACACCTGAACGGCAGTCGTTCACCCATTGACCCTCGTAAACACAACCTCCGGAAAAATGATACGTTCCATGTCCGTGCATTCGGTCTTTCCGCCAATCCCCGTCGTAGAAGTCGCCAGTAGGCCATTCTATGCGCCCCCTGCCGGACCGAAGACCGCGAGACCATTCCCCCGAATACCGGCATCCATCGGCAAAGCAGGCCTCTCCTTGTCCGTTCAGCGCGTCTTTCCTCCACCATCCACTAAACTGAGCCGTGCTGCCGGATTCCTTTACGGTTAATGTGCCCCAACCACTACGTTGACCGTGCAGGGTTTCACCCTCGTATACAGCAGTATTCAGGGCCTCGAGAGATTGCCTAGAGCGTGGCGGCGATGCCACACTACGTGCTGAGACAGCGTACTTGATATGCGGTTCACTTTCGGCGCTCATCGCCAGCAAATATTCAGTAATATGACGCAGGTTTTGTCATACCAAGGCTCTCTATTTAACTCCCGACGCACTCAATCTGCTTTCTACTCTCGCAAATCCTATCATCCTCTCTTCCCAGTCGAAGATCGTAACGATGTTGCTAAACAGCGATTGACCCAAGGTCCACCCACCCTGTAGCTCATCTTCATCTGACTGATCATCGCTCTGGAATCCCAAAGAACACGCTGTATCGCCCGCTTTATGGACTACGTAGTCGTCGGGGTACAGAACAACGCTGTGCCCTCCTTCAAACGACAGCTGCATATTCGGCAGTTCGCTTCTCTTGGCACAGTCCAGGCCGAGGAAACGAGACAGAAGAGACGCGTTAGTCGTCCGCTCTGGGGTGACATAGGAAAGATAGGTCCCTGTGTCCACGATCGACTGCGCGTCGTCAGGGAGGGCGATGTAGGAGGGGTCTGTTTCTGGCGAGCCTATAAGTTCCGAACCGTGGAACAGCCGAACGCCTTTGAGTCGTAGCCGCCAATACTGTGAAGCGATCACGGGCACCCAGTCAATCTTAGAAACTCTCTTTGCTAAAACGGAGTCCAAACCGCCGAAACTTAATGAGCCGTGGTGAGGGTGGAAATGAAATGCAGCCTGATTTCGTAAACCCTTGGATGTCAAGAGCTTGTAGCGTTGAATAGTCTCTACCAGAGGGAGCTGACCTTTGGCTTTTTGATCTCCGGTTTGGAACGCCAAACCAGCGATTCCATCCCAGGCTATATCCGCAAGCACTGGAATGTCGATGAACGTCGCAAAATCCACAGTCTGTCGAGGAACTATTAAATTGTCGCCAAAACTCAGCAGCTCCTCTGACTGATATCCTTGCAATGAACCACTTAGGTACTGAATTTGGATGCTGTACTGGTGTCCCTCTCGAGAGAGAGTGGAGGACCCCCGGTAAAGCGACTTGCTCTCACACACTGGGGAGATACACGACGAATCCGGGACCCACACCTCGCTCGAGCCGGTGTCAAACAGCACCTTGAATGTGGATGTTGGATTACGTCCGACATTCAAGGTGCCAAAAAAAGTTGTCATCTGATCTCGACGTATATCCTGCTTCACCAGAGGAAAGCCCAACTCCATCCGAGTCTGTAAACTTAAGAACCTCGGTCGCACTGCACGGAGTTGAACCATCTGCAGAGGTATTCTGATCTGGGAACTAATCAACGTTGTCAATAAAAGATATGTCAATCTGATCATCTTTGCAATTTTATTGTGCCGGCAGAAACAAAGATAACATTGACTCTCTCTGCTCAAGAACGAAGCAAAGATGGGAAAGCTCTTCCTCGCCGATGTCTTCTTCCCTTCTGATAGTTAGTTCATTCGATGACGCAAAAAGGAAAACAGACCGCAGCACAGCGAATTATCTCTTTTACCGCATGGACCGGAGAGAGGTGGCCGCCCTCATGGGCCCTTCCGCCCTCACAGAGGTGGTTAAAGCTCCTGTGGTGCTCCCCAACAAGCACCTACACTCATTGACAGGGCATAAAGCTGCCGTGTTGAACCTTTCCTTTTCTCATGATGGTCATCACCTGATGTCATCCAGCCAAGATAAGACTTGCCGTTTATGGAATCCCCACAAAGGAATTCACATCCAGGAGTACAAAGACGTCCACAACTACGAGGTGAACGAGACGAGAATCTTCTACGACAAGACCAAGTTCGTCTCCGTAGGTGGCGATAAGGCTGGTTACCTCTGGGATATAGGGGAAGTTCGTGTTCTGAGGCGGTTCGCAGGGGGAGCTGGGCACGAAGGGAAGATCAACTGCTGTGATTTGTCTATGGGCGACAGTGTGCTGGCCACCGGCAGTTTCGACAAGCGGGTTTTACTGTGGGATCTACGCTCACGCCACAACCGTCGTCCTGCCCTGGAGATAAAGCATGCGGTGGACGCAATCACCGCCCTGCAATTCAGGGGTCACAAGCTGTACACTGGTAGCGTGGATGGTTGCGCCCGCACGTACGATATCCGCAAGGGGAGGTTATGTGTCGACGTGGTGGATTCCCCCATCACTAGTCTCGCACTGACTGCGAATGACGAATGTTTGCTGGTCGCCTGTTTGGATAATACGATCAAACTCCTTGATTTGAAGAATCGGGGGCGCCAGCTGAACGAATATCGGGGCCATCGAGCATCGAACTACCGTATCCACGCCACCTTCGACCCTAGCAACCAGTGTGTAGTATCTGGTAGCGAAGATGGCAGGTTGTTCTTCTGGGAGATTGATTCTCTCGACAAGGCACTGGAGGTGTGGGAAGGCGATCGAATGCCGCACAGAGGCTCGCCTGTCTTCTGCGTACGGTTCGCTCCGAACATACCCAGGACCACCTTGGTATCTGCCGGAAACAACAAGACGCTAGAGGTTTACGGGGTCGATTCCCTCTGCTAATCAGGCTTAGTCTCGGGTGTTAGCTTGCAATGAAGGAACCGGTGAAGCGTGGTGGCATCCGCGGGATTCCCTACAAGAACTTCAATCTCGGCTTGTGTCATGCAAGCTAGGTCCTTCAAGCTTTTAAGCTCATGAGCCGCTCGTGCGACGCAGCCAGGGTTAACTCCGGGCAGGTTCCGAAGCACGTCCTGGGCGGCGGATGAGAGTTTGGCAGAGGATATCTGCCCTACCGCCTTGGCTTTGTCGGGGTTCGGGTTCTCCCTGTGTGTCTGTTGTCATCAATGCTCCGTCTCACCTTAATCTCTTTGACGAACTCGGCCGTGAAACTAGGATGGGGTGACCAAATGAGCTTCAGATATGGGAAGTGCAGAATAAGCAGCACTAGTCTTGCCATGGCGTCAGTGTAGGTCATTTTCTGGTTCCAGAGAGCACCGTACGACGAAAGGAAAGAAACTGGTCGGTTTGCCGCTCGGAGGATAGCAAGTCGCTTCTCATCGTCTGGGGTAGGCAAGGGAAGCACTTCAGGTGCAGCAAGGACTCCCCGAGTCTCCTGGAACTCGATGAGCAGACAAGCGCCGGCAGGGTAGTGATGGAGGAGCTCTCGTGTTTGAATGTAGAGTCTCCCTGACTTCAACGACTGGTTCAAGTCTGAAATCGTTTTCCTTTCGATGCAAACTTCCCTGGACACCACGTAATCACCCACCACCAGCGTTGCAGGCACCACATCGATACCCTGACGGTGGATATGAAAAGGAAGGGCAGATCTGAACTCTCGGTGATCCACAATGACGGTCGGCTTGATGACTCGCTTCAGGGCCTGCTTCAAGGCGGCTCTACCCCCGCCCGCTTCACGACTGCTAAGCACGATGGAGTCGTCCAGTAGGCTGGGTTCATCAGTACGGATCACCAGAGTTTTCTTTTGTCTCAGCAGCCCGTCCCAAGCGTCGTTTTCGGCCTTTGCTGCAGTGAGGAACCGGTGGTGTTCTGCGGATTTCCTAAACATGAATACCGCCACCGTTGGCATTTGACCGCTCTCCGCCGCCCATACCTCAACCTCCCTGACAAACTGCAGCATAGGCTGCAGAAGGACAACATGGTCGGGCCTCTCATGCCGCAACACATAACCGAGGTCCGCCGATACCGGCGACACGAATGGCAAACACACAATGTCGAGCGGCACGCGAGCTGTATGCGAATCAGATCCGGTCTCACATCCAGAGTCGACCTGCAAAAAGTTGTCGTGGACGTTCAATGATGCGTTCACCGTCTCGGCCGAAAGCTCCTCATGGACGTCGACTCGGTCAAGAGAGGCCAATGCCGCCTCTAGCGCCTCCTTGTGCCCAAATGGAAGCTTCCAGGACGACCATGAAGCGCTTCGAGAGATGACCGACTTCATTGTTCTCCTCAGTATCACCCGAATTGCCCCCTGAGGACTCGACTTCAGTGCTGTCTTCACAGAGCGGGCGGCCCTTTCGGAGTGGCAGACAACGAGGACCTTCAGAGGCTCCACAGTGCTGCTCTCTGTGTCCTCGCTTGTCCGGCACCGTTTCACGCGCGACGAAATCTGCCTCAGGTACTCGAACAATTCCAGAACTTTACTCTCGGACTCCAATGTCCAGGTGGCCCGTCCCTCTGCAAACGAGTACACTCGGCCACGAGCCAACTGAATGACGTTTTGACCCTCGTCCTGGAAAGGCCACAGACGTTTATTCACGGAGTCGGACAGAATGCTTTCCACCAGCAGGTAGAATTGCACGCTGTTCAGATCCGCCAAAGCAAACAGTAACTGGTTCAGAGTCCCCAAATCTGAGATGCATCTTCTCGAGGTCTCCGATAACCCGTCCAGGTTACCGCCTACCTGTTCACGCAGGATTGGATCTGTCTCCAACTGCCCGCGAGCTCACTGTAGTCTCGGAAGAGATCCCAAGGACTGTCTTTGCCTTTGGCCAGACTGTCTACGTCCACCTGCTTGCACTTCCGGAGCTGAAGTAGGAACTTCTGTACCAATGCCAGAAGAGAGGTTTGAATTTCAGCTGTTGGTGGATTAAAGTCGATGTACCTTTCGTGCATGTATGAGTGATCGTTCAGGCTGTCTTCTACCTTGGTGTGGTAGCGGGGTAACAGATGCAGCTTGTAGAGGTACCCATGCTGCATGACCCTCTCTGCCCCATTGAACAACCGGCCTAGGATCTGTGTGAAGAGGCTTTGTACCTCACATCTGCTCTCTCCGACAAAGCCCACACGAATCCTCGACGGTTGTGCTTCCTAAAGAGCTTCAAAGCGAAAATGAGATTCCAGGCGTTCAAAAGCTTCTCGGCCTTCACAAGGACAATGCCTCCAATTACAGACGGAGCCAGGCTGCCGGTGAGCATATCCGCTGTCAGAATTCGGCTGCTGACGCACACAGCTCCTCCTTCGGCATACACAGCAGTCCTATCAGCAGTCTCGCCTGTCACCACCCCCACATTGAGCTGATTGACTGCTCTTCGTTGGAAAAGCTGTGCCTCTTCCGGAGTGAAGCCAGAAATCGCCACCACCCGTCTTTCAGCCTTCCGCTGCAGAAGATGTACAACAGCACCCATGAGGTCGAGACCTCGCGGTAGGAATGCAAGCCCGTCTTCGTTACATAGCGCTGCGCTTAGCAATTCAAGGTAGGCGAACATCTAATTCGCAATTCAGACAAAGATTTGGACTAGACAGCCATTCACACAAAGATTCAGACTTCTGTGTATTGCCGTTTCGCGAGAAAATTTGATGGCTCCCCCACCTTGCATCTCAGGACTGCTGCTATTTTGTTTGGCTCAGCTGACTGCAAGTGTGCCTCTAGTGAGCATTGAGAGTCAGTTTCACTTAGTCTAACCACGTCACTACCAGTTCTGCCCCACTGACTGGCCTGTCCTACGGCGTCGCCTTCGCTCATGGTGCATCCGTGAGTTACCTTTGTCAGCAGAATGCAGATAGCCGCGCAAGGAGGGCCTGGATGGGCAGTACTTAACGGCCTATCAAACGTAGCCATAAGATCCGCGCAGTTTGCCAACGCTAGCAACGGCGTGAATCAGGCATATCATCAGCCGACATAGTGAGTTCGAAGACCATTAACCACACAGCGGATCGCGACCGGACTCCAGTTCAACCACGAGACTATTCGCGCTCCTCCTGGTAGGACTCTTCTCCCTCATTCTCCTGTCGGTATGCGTTGGTATTGTGGTAGTCAAGGCCAAAGAGAGGAAAGAAGAACGAAAGAAGGAGAGATCCGAAGAACGGCAAAAACTGTACTGATTCGTAACGTTGACTCTCTCAAGCAGAGATCTTCTTTGCGGCATCCATCGCTACAGTAGTGGGATCCTCTTGTACGAAAAGGGCTTGGATTTGACGCTTGCAACGCAGCATATCTTTGAACGTTTCCTCGTCACCATTGACGACCTCGAACTCTCGCCATTGATTCCAGAAGTCGGAGTCGCTCTGAGGGTTATTGAACTGGCTAGCGTACACCAGCACGGCTCTGGCTCGGGCGACTTCACCAAGACCCGTCTCTATGGCGGAGAACTCCAGGGCAGTTTCGGTGACGAACTTCACAGGGAGTGTCTCAAGCGCCTGCTCATATATTGGGCGAGTCTTGGCGATTCCGTAGTATTGGGTCGTCTTCGCGACAAGTAGGCGGTATAACATTGGCCTCTCTTCATCAGGAACTTTTTCTAGTCCATTCGCCAACACCGAAATGGCGTGCCTAGCCAACCCGGCCTTCTCCTCAAACTGACTATAGTAAACCACGAACAGCAAAATGAACTTTGGAGGCGTTACAGCCAGGCATTGTTCGAAGAGCTCTCGTGTTCTCTCAACCTTGCTGTCTTGGAAGCGCTTGATGAACTTGGAGAGATAGGTTAGCCAGATAGACTTCAGTTGCGGCCATTCGAAAACAGTAACTGCACGTTCGAACGTCCTAAATGATTCCTCCCACGCGTGTCTGCGCTCCAACACCAATGTGTAGTTGATGAGCTGAAAAGGCGTTATGACCTGAATGTCAAACATAGTGTCGTAAGCGATTTTCAGAGTCTCCTCAGTTCCAAACGATTCCTCCATGTCCACCAAGAGACTCCACAACTTAACGCTGCGCCGGAGGCGATACCTCAACGATCCTTCTTCGAATTCATTGAGTCTTGGTTTTCGGACAGCATCTCGGGCCACAGCCAGCGCAGCATCCCAATGGCCATGTCTTAACTCCAACTCTACACGGGCGCACCAAACAGAGGCTAGGTCGTCCAGGTTCCTGTACGGGGCCTCCACTGCGTTCCGCATGACCTCTCGAGAGTCTTCTAAACTCCCATTCTCCTCATAGAACAGGGCGTAGCGGATCCACAGACGACTGGGTCTCCCTACTGCCCGCTCCGGGTCAACAGTCTTCAAGGCTTCCGCGTAAACAGACGCAACCTTCACTGGGTCTTTCTGAAACAACTTCACGCGTTTCATCCACTCATAACAGCTGTGGGGGTTCTGTCTGAGCTTCACTTGGCTCAGAATATCCTGTCGCCTGTTCAAAAGGTCCTCAAGTCTGTACAGGTGTAGGTCAACCAAACTTTCCCTCGGTCCGTCTTCCTGAAGCAGCTCGTTGACGAGGCCCTCTTCGAATGCGACATACGCGTCGAATATTACGGTTACATCCCTAACGGTATGAACAGACGCTAACGCCTCCTCAAATACATCACGAGTCCTTGACCAGTAGCCCATCCTAGAGCTGTGGTTTGCCAAACACACCCAAAGAGCGCCGACAGCGTCGCTATATCGATGTATACCAGCACGGAGAACGGCCTCGACATCTATGCCCTTTACCCGCTGAGGATATGTCGAAATCAGGTCGCACAACTCCAGCCACAGCTGCAGGCGCGTCTTGCCCTCGATACTCTCAAAGCTGTCGTCGTTCACCACTCCGACCAGCTGCAACACCGCCTCCCCGATGTTGCCAGCCGCGACAAGATACGCAACGTACGCCTCCACGAATTGAGGATACAGCATCAGATAGCGCCGCCAGACCCGCTGAGCCTGCACCGGTAAATCGCAATCCTTAATGAACGGGATGTACTGCTCCCAGATCAGGTTGTGTTGGGTGATAGGCAGGGACCTAAGGGCCGCGTCATAGGCCAGTCTCGTTCTGGTGACCTTCCCTTGCTCGTTCAGAAAGGCTGTGTAGTCCAACCAAAGCATTGGCATCCTTGACAGATGCACCAGGGACGTCTTGTGTAGGTCATTGACGATAGCGAACGAAGGGTCGTCGGGTGCCGCATTCTCCAATTGCTTCCGCCGCTCCGCAAGATACGCTTTCCAAAGTTTATAGGACACCGGTAGGTGTTTCAAAGCCCTCTCGAAGACCTCAAACCTCACTTCGGCGGTTGCGTCATTGAGGTGGGTCAGATAGGAGACCCAAAGTTTCAAATTGTAGGGATTCCGGGTGACCTCATCCTCATGTAGAGCCTCCAGGACGGACGCCATCGAAATTGTCGAATTCAACTCTTTGGAGTCTTGAAACACGCTGCTCAAGCATCAGCCCACAATCATGACCAAATTAATGGCATTAATAGCCTTGTATAAGAATGATTAGCAAGCGCCTCGACTCAATGTCAAACGATGATTTCCAACGGGCGAGATCGGAGAGTACAGGTTCAAGCGCGTGTAGCCTAAAGAGGTCTGTATCGTGGAAGGCATCCGTCACGGAGGCCTGGAAAACTGATACGGCCACGACGGTGCAGCAGCGGTTGACGAATTATCTGTCCTACTTTAAACCTAGCCCCCTGTCGATGCAACACGCCTACAAGACCCTCACGTCCGAGGTGCAAATCGGTATTCAGCAGAACAGCCTACCCTTTGAGGAGTCGGGGTGTAGTTTACGCATGTTGGATGTTAAGCTGAGAGATCTGCCTACGGCTCTCGCTGATGGCGTTGTGTACTCCCTCGCCATCTCGGGGCGGCTGGCAAGAGTCGCACGAATCTCTGTTGTAAATGGAAAAACCGAGAGTGAGTCTCTGACCAGAAGTTTGGTCGATGCCTCGGAACACCCTATGGGACTTCTGGACGCCAAAGCCACCGCCATGGAACTATTCGACTTCCTCGCCCTCCTTGTCAAGGAGCTGGTGGACAAACACCAGGACGATGGCCAACCTCTTGTCTTCACATTCGGATACCCTCTGGAGCACCAGAGCGCACGGTCTGCAACTCTTGTGGCCTGGCATGGAGCTGGAGGATTTGACACTGGAAGAGACACCAACGACAAGGTCGAGGGAGCCGACATTGGACTGCTGTTGGAGTGCGCATTCTGGAGGCATGAAGTCCCGGTGGAAGTGGTGGTGCTCACCAATGCACCTTGCGTCGCGTTGGTTGGGGCTAGCGTACAGACAGCGTCTCCCAGATGCGCTGTAGGCGTTGTGGCTGACCTGGGCTTCAACGCGTGCTTCCTTCACAACGGCGTCATGCTCAACACTGAGGTCGGTAACTTTAACGTCGACCTCCCAGCAACAGACGTGGACCTGGAGATCGACTGGGCTAACTCCAACCGTGACACCCAGATGCTGGAGAAGATGGTGTCTGCTAACTACCTCGGAGAGATCTGTAGACGATCGGTTCTCAAGGTCTGGCAGTCAGCTGCCCCATCCTTGGTATGGGCTCGCGACTCGTTGCCGACTTCCGCTGCAGCACACATTATCATGGACAACACTTCTGATATGAGCATTTCCCGTAAGATCCTTAGCCACGCCTGGGAGTGGGAAGCATCGTTGAGTGACCTAGCTGACATGAGGGAACTCTTCGAAGTGATTTTCGACCGATCGGCGGGATTGATTGCTGTTGTAATCGCCGTCCTTGCTACGAAGACTGGCCTGTTACAAGCCGCGTTGGGCGGCCTCACCGTCAGCCTCCATGGGTCCCTCTTCTCAATGAACAACTTTTTTAAGGATCGTGTCCATCACTACCTTCGGCAACTACTCGGGAACAGGTATGAATACCTGCATGTGACTAGCTTTGAGAAGTGCATGGACGTTGGAGGTGCTGCGCTTGCTCTGCACTACCAGAAATAATGTGACTGCCTTTGCTATGTAACGGGACTCGCAATTAGTACATAACAGTTGAGTTGCCGCTTAAACAGCATTTACCATGCATGAACCTTACGTTGAGGAAGAAGCTCCCTCTCGCAAACTGTTAACAGCTCAACCTCTCAAAGATGTCAAGGGACATCTCCATTCACGCCGCTGGCTGCACGACCATGGCAATGACGCCTGTGCGGTTTGCTTGACTACTACTTCAAAGGGCAAGTCGTCATAACGCTGCCATGCACCCACACCTTCCACGCAAAATGCGTACTCTGGATAGATCGGGGCCGGCTCGACTGCCCTTCATGTCGGAGTGGCCGCTCAGGTAGTAGAGCCCAACACTACGTGCCACGGGCCGGATGGAGTCGTACTGTAGGCTCGCCAACGATTTGTCTTAACGGCTTTCTGGATGTGACGGATTTCGATGCACAATTTCTTCGAATTTGAGAACGTTTTTCAGGATTTTGAATCATTGGGGGACGTATCAATGTCCAACAATGTTAACCGTCCACTCCCTCTATATCCCGTCCCCAAGGATGTTTTTAGCGGTGAACCGTCCAACAGTGTGATTGCCTTGCAGTGTTCATAATTGGAGACCGAGGTGCAGACATTCCTGTTCACTCATGAGAAATCGTTGCATGATGCTTCTTCTCCCGAAGGTGCAGTCCTTACTGGTCTGCCTGGTGAATCTCGAGTGGATGAGTTCTTCTCCTGAAGGCGTGCTCTAGACAACTCCCTTGGAATATACTCTGTATCGATCCACCCTATCAATAGATCGACAGATGGGATGCCCATAGTCTCCTTACACAGCTCCCGTACTGCCTCGATGATGGTGTTGTGGTTGACAATAGGAACATCAGCCTCAAACAGCGGCAGGCAGCTGACGCCGTCGAGGCCAGGGAGAAATTGCTTCTTAGTCTCCTGTGGGACGGTTTTCGCCATAATAGACTTGGAGCTTTTGTCGTCGTAGACCTGCGAGATAATCCTTTCCTTCGTCGCCAGGTCCCTCTCCTTCTCCTTGGCTTTGGTAGCATCAAACCATGGAGGCAGTTGCTGCGTGGTGATGTTTTGTGGCTCTCACCGCCTTAAACACCCAATCCCAAGGAATGGACGCCTGAAACCTCTCTCGAGTCTCCTGATCAGCGTCGTGGTCGGTCATCTGGCTGCTGTGGAACATCACGTCGTGGATTTGGGTTGCGATTTGTCGATGCTCTTGAACGACGCTCATAAATGACTGCTTGTCCTCTCGTATCTGCAGGACGCACTCCTGGTTCCAAGCATCTTGGGTGTTAATGTACTTCTCGGACAGAAATAACTTTGGGAGAAGACTCAAAATTCGGACAGCAGATATTTCGTTCTGATACTCCTGCAACAAACTTTCCAAGTGAACAACTCCGCTGGTTGCGTCCACCGAAGGATGCCACACTGGCACGAGGAAGCGTAGGGAGGGGGGAGTGGAGCAGGGGTACTCTTCTGGGAATCTGGGTCTCACAACTAAACAGACACCCACGTCATTACAAAAGGCAGCGACATCGAGTGCCAGAGTCCTGCACTCAATCTCAGGTACCCATGCCAGACAGCAATATCACGCCAAGTAGGAACCACCACCACCGCCGACGGCACACGAGTTGGGACGTAGGCATATTCCAACAGACATCTCAATCGCCGTTGGCGCCATTGGAGGGCGGCCTCGTCAGAGTCGGTCATATTCCCTCCCTTGTCCACGCCAAGTGCGATGTTGCCGCCCATCGCTGCTATTTTCGACGCAAGACCTCTGGTCGACTCAGAAGCGTCCATGGATCTTTAGTTATTCTACTGTTTTGAATCTTCAGGTTATTGTAACGTTTTGAATTGCAACTAGTCCCGAGAACACACAGTGGGGCCGGGGTTCACGTAGACGTCGTTCTCGGCCCAATAAGCTCGGTTCTCTTGGAAGAAGGACAGCACTTCATCGTATGTGTCCGGAGCCAACTTATCAAGTGAACCCGGGGCAGCGGCGATTTCCTGTCCCACGGTGAAGGCGATGTCAGCGTCGGCAATTGTGGCTTGGCACCCATCGACTTGTGGAGAAAACGACAACTCCACCGGAGAGAACGCTGTCACTTCATTTTTGACGGCCTTCGCAACGCCATTGCTGATCCATCTCTCCACCGGAACGCTCTGTAGGTAGCTCACCGGATCCCTGGCAGCCCCCTTGATGGTAGCGGTCCTAATATACTCAGGTAGCCCATCCAAGTAGGAGGTCACCTTCGAAGGGACGTCTTCGGCTCCGTTCAGGAACGCGGCAGCGTCTGAGACCTTCAGCTGCGATAGCGCTCCAGCAGTGTCCAACTGCAAGAGCAGTGAGTCCGGGATCAAAACAGTTCCGAAATTCTTCCCAGCAGCGCTACGCTGCTTCACGATCTCCGCAATGCCCGCAACGATTTCCTCGTAGGTCGAGACACCTAAAGCGTCAGGTGAGGCTACTCCATTCACGTGGGTTTGGTTAGCGACGTCCAGAGCCAGATGGCTAGTCTTGCCGCCTGGGACACGAACGAAGTACCAATACTTGAACGCCGATCTGTCATCAATCAGCAGATTACCGGTAAGATGGGCAACAGACTGCACCACGGAGGCCACGCCAATGAACGTGTCCACGAAGTGTACCTTCAGCTTGTCGCCCACCTTGGCTCTCAAGGCAGCTACAAGCGGATGGGACTTCGGCGCCAGCAGCACGAGGGCATCTAGGTCCTGACAGTTGGCTGCGATGGTGTCGACGTTGTCCAGCAGCTGCAACTCTGACCGGCGGGTGCGTCGAAGGGCGGCTCCGTACTTCAAAGGGGATCGCTTATTGTGGATCAGGCCATACGCGCCATCAAACACCTCCACAGTAGAATGCTCCGGAAGGGCGTTCTTCAGGTTTCCAATCACGCTAGCAGCAGCAGGAAGCGATTTAGCTGCGGCGTGAAGCACCTTGTCCACGTTAGATCCCATGACAGATCCAACAGGCAAACTGGATCTAAGCCCGGCAACAAAATGAGTCGAGACGGGAGAGTCCCTGCCAATAAGCGCAACCGCGATCTTCTGCGTCTTGTCGACTTGTTTCACCGGGACAGCGGCAGTCGTCTCAGGAGTAGACTCGGCAGCTACCTTCGAGTAATCATGCGTCATCACAGTGAAGTTGGCGAAGTCCCGATGGGGACCGCTGAACTGGATAGGACCTGGAAACCTGTAGTTATCCTGAGTCTTCCATTGTTCTCGGCTGGACTCAAATGTGGTAAAGGGATTGGTGGTCATGTCGACAAGGTACTTCTTGATGACGGGCTTGTCTTCACCATGTCTTCTTTCGATGTTCATCATGAGGAACATTGGGCAACCACCAGCAGTCCACTCGCAAGCCGGCTTGTGCAAGTCACCCACAACAGCCATGTAACCGTTCTTCTTCTCCATGACCAGCTCTCCAGCAGTAAGTCCAAGAGCGTAGCAGTAGTTAGAGTCGAACTCTGAGGGCATCGCGCATCTACCTTCATAACCGAAGAAATGCGCAACGGGAATGAAGGGAATGTCAGCGGTCAACTCCTTCTCTACCATCTCAATAAGCAACTCCTCAGTGGCAATCTTCGAAACCTGCACATTCCCATGAGGATCTCTGTCAAGCAGAAGCTGTTGACCAATCGACATTGGCAACGATTCGAAGAGTGACTTCGCGGCTGCTGACAAAGCAGTGGTGGAGAATTCACCCTTGGCAAGGATCTCATTGATCTCCTTGATAAGGTTGCCGATTTCAGGAATGAACTCGATGAGACCCTCAGGGACCAGAATAACACCGTAGTCCTTCTTCTGGCTATGACGAAGCTTCACGAGATCGACAATTTCGTCCACCAACGACTTTAGTGAACGGTTACCCGCCAACACCTCCTCGCCAATGAAAGTTAGGTTGGGTCGAGTCTGCATCGCACATTCCAAAGTGATGTTCGATGCGGACCTCCCCATAAGGCGAACAAAGTGGTACCGGTCCTGGCATCCCAGAATGTCTCGACATAAGTATCCGATATACTCTGAGAAGACCTTGCATGCAGTGTCGAACCCAAAAGACGCCTCTACGAACTCATTCTTGAGGTCGCCGTCGATGGTCTTGGGGCAACCGACCACAACAGTGGCGCAGTCGTGAGCTGCGAAGTATTCCCCTAGAATAGCGGCGTTAGTATTAGAGTCGTCGCCTCCAATAATTACTAATCCGTCCAGTCCGAGGTCTCTGCAAACCTCGAGCGACGCCATCTTGTGCTCCTCGGACTCGATTTTATGACGGCCAGAGCAGATCATGTCGAAGCCTCCCATATTCCTGAACAGATCCATGTTGTCGTCCACGATCTTCGTGCAATTTTTGGTGAAGAGACCGTGAGGCCCGCACTTGAATCCGTAGAGCTCGCTGTCAGGATGCACTCTCTTCAAATGGTCAAAGATGCCAGCAATCACATTGTGGCCTCCTGGTGCTTGACCTCCTGACAGAAGAACGCCCATCTTCATGGGCCGTCCCTGTCGGCTCCATGATCCGTCCTCACCCTTCTCGCAAGCAAGAAAGGGCTTGTTCCCAGTATTGGGGAACAGCGACGTGAGTATCGCCGCGTCATCACCCTGCAGCTGGGACGTGACCTTCTCCACGAATTTTACAGGAGACTGCAGAATCGTGGGCACAGTAGGCATCTGCTTCCTTCGAGCATCCTGGAAGTCCGTAAACTTTGCCTGAGCTTGCACAGTCATTGAGTTCTGTTGAGGTATTCGGAAATATAAGCGTCATCCCATGAGTGTGGGCCCTAGTTTTTCCAGGCGTCCAACGGCTGGATCCGCAAGGTACCAGCACGCCGCCATTACTCTACCTGACGTTTTCATGTGATTCTTTTGATCTTGATATGAGGTATAGTCTGAGATCTAATCCGTGTGAGACCTCTTGCCGCCTCTTACAGAGTGTGCGCTGCGGCCTATCTGAAGCCTTTCCGCCTTAGATGCAATCTAAATAGAATCTTTCTAAAATATGAAACTCTGTACATGCTCTAACCTTCTCGACCGTTACCCCACTGAATCCACCACGCTGGGAGAGGTTTGCACTGATTGCCAAACATCCTCTTCCGCAAGCAGCAGGGATGACGCCTTGGATCTGCCAGTAGCATTGATGGCCACCAGAGCGGTCCCCTCCTTTGCCGTTCACGACACTGGCGACGTGATCGACATCTTGTCCGACCCCCACTGTAACGAGGTTTTTTGTATGGCCCTCCGCAAAACAGCCTTAGGCCAAAACAGTAGAATCCCGTCTATCAACACTGCAATCAAGCAACGCAAAGCGATGATCGCTGCGCTGTTGGACCTCCCCTCCACTCCAGAGACGACTCGTGACCTCTCCAACCTCAGTGAGGATCTGACTGGATGGGAGGCGGCCATGACCGTGGCCCGAGCCTGTGTGAGAGCCTCGCAATTGTTTGCTCGGATAAAACCTCAGCTCAGTGTCAGCTGCTACCAGTTCAATGTGGACAGGCGCGGAAGCGTTTTGACCTGCCCTCAGTGCCCTTTCACCTGCCAGTCCTTCGACCTCTCAAAAGCTCATCATGCTGTCGCACACACAAAGGCGAGCCCTTTGACAGCCGTTGCCTGGTCCTCAGACACGTCCCATATGCTGTGCCCCTTTCTGGAGTGCGCCGACCTGAAGCCGATTTCCTGGAAGCGCTACGGCGTACATCTTGCTCTGAAGCACGCCCCCCAGCTAGGCCTCCACGAGACGTCCACCTCTACAATCCTCGCCATCGACTTCATATCTCGCCTCCGTCTCCGCAGCGTCGTACTCGTCTTGGAAGCGGTTTGTCAGATGCGACGACAACATGTCGCAGGAGACGCGGTAAGGTGCATACTGAGCGATGTCATGAAGTACAAGCCAGCATACCACAGCTTGATGTCGATGAATCCCGACGCCGTATTCCAAAGATGCCAACTTGTACTTCCTCGCGGTGACTGTCCCGCGTCCACCAAGCCCGTGGAAGAGGAAGACCTTTGTCAAACGCAGATCTTCAACAATTAACAAAAAATACAAACGTCGCTGTGAGGCGGCCGCTGCTATGAGCTGACGCGGTACCTTCGGGATCGCAGACGCCGTTGAAGAGAGATACTCAACAGCCAGAGGTGAAATTCTTATTCATTGATCATGAACGAGGAATTTCTTGAAAGCATTGAGGCATCAACTTCTGCTGAATATGAATATTCACATCATTGTGAGCAGGGTGCGTCATCCTGCTCCGTCAGTCTCTGTTTTTTCTCAGAAGGGGGCTCAGTGGACTCCAACAAACATCTCTTAATCACTCTTGTCGTCGCCCCAGCTAAGGCGTCCCTGATGAGCGGTCGGTCCTTCTCCCATTCGGCCCTCGGCACGTTCATAACGCAGATGTTTTGTGAATCGGCAAGAGGACTGCTTTGCTGCAAGTAGACGTGTCTATAATCCAACCGAGGTGGGTCATTAAACGGCATTCCATACAGAAGCTGCAGCTTCACCTTGCGCAGGCGGCGAACATTGCTGTCAGATGGATGGTGGTCGTGTTGATCAGCGACATGGTCGACGAAGTCCTCAAGAGGGACTTTTTCAGAGCAGTCGTTGAAAGGGCAGTACACTCGCGAGAAACCTCGGGAAGTTGTCGTGCTCAAGACAGTCCAGGGATCGTGGTGTTTGTGGGTCACCAGGTAGTGACTTCGAATAGCAAGAGCATGGGGCCGACTGAAACGACATTCAGTGCATTTATAAGTCTCTTCTTCCTTTGAAAACTCAGGAAGCAACGGTTGCGCAGGAAGCCTAGTCGAGGGGTCGGCAGAATCCAAGTAGCTCCACATGGCAATCAGACATGGGTTTGGTGGGACTGACAACGAAGACAACATGAAATCCCAAGATTCGCCTTTTTAAGGTTATGTAGAATAAAACGTACGCCTATTTCGCAGACACACAGCTCAACCATCCAAGCTTGAATCGCTCTGCACGTTCTGTCAACGGAAATGAGGCCAGTGGTGTCCAAACGTTGAACCCTCCGCAATGATCTAACGTTGGCCTCACAGACTCGGTTGTCGGCTCTTCTACCGACTCTTTCTCATTTCCCCCTCCGCCTTCTTCCGTCCGCTCGACCCTTGAGTATCGAGCCCTCTCCTTGGCGAACGGAGTTTGTATCCTCTCCTTCGTTGTGTTCCACACTTCTAGCATTCTGTTCTGTGCACGTTCCTTAACGCAAAGCTGCCGGATGGCGTAAGGATTAACTTGTTGGAAGTGGTTTCGTCTTGGCTCTTTTGCTGTGGTGCCTTTGTCTTTGAGAAGAGCATGCAGGATTTCTTCCAGCATGGAGATTTCGCTCAGAATGACCAGTCTCCGCTCGTCAGGCAGGAATTCCGCCGCATCCTTGACCCCTCTCAAACATGCGAGGGTTCGTTGGACCCGAATTGCAGGGTCCAGGTCCACGTCCCTCACTGTGAACACCATCTCAGTCAAGCTGCGCAACATAACAGCGGGAAAAGCTGACTGCAACGGCACCCCATCCTCCGTGTCTCCGAAGCAGAAGTCAACAAACTCCGAAACTATGATGGGCCACAGATAAATGAAGTGCGAGACTCGTCTCAAGCCTTCATTTCTGCAGCGCGAGAGTCTCCGGTTTAAGTGGTGTGCAAGCCTTTCCGGGTCCACTTGATGATGCGCCACCTCCAAGATCAAGGCGCATATTCTCCGTCCAAACTCAGGATCTCCGACCCGGTGTTCGCACAGCTTCATGTCTGGTACCAGCTCTTGCAGCCGCTGCGTGTAGTGTGGAAACATGGACGTTCGCCTTGATGAGGGGGTTTCTGGGAATGCACTCGTGAGAGAGGAGGATATCCACAGCGGTAGAGTGTTACTGCGACGTATGGCCGCTCCAGTTTGACGGAGAGCGTCTTCAATTGACACTGCGAGGTCGGGATCACTCATGTCCATGTCTATGATGGCCTTCCTATG
>NW_027179044.1:0-17206 GCF_019968985.1 Porospora cf. gigantea B | reverse complement strand
CGCGAGAAGTCATCGGCAATTTCTGAATTTAAATTCGGTGATTTGTGCACAAGGATTCATGTAGTACAAGTGGAACTCACAGAAGGTAGTAGAGGCAACAAAGACAAGTGATGAAGTGGATGACCTCTGTCTTGTAATCCTGACCACTGCACGATGAATCTGTGATTGAAGAGGATTGGATAGCTCACCTGTCAGCAACAGGGTGGACGAGGAGTCCAGTTAGCGAGAGGGATTTGGTTCGGCACCATGACTCGATGTAGACGATATGACAGGCGCATATGAATCGGAGGAGGTAGGCAGCCCAGCATAAGGGCACTGCGGTAGACGGGCCGTTGGTAAGGAGCAAGCCTGGGCGCACTCTGAAGATCAGCAGCAGGCAACTCAGAAAGCTCCAAAGGGTCGATCCAATGGATGAAACAAGTCTACGATCAGACGGCTCCCCGCTCACCCTTGTTGCACCCTGCGAGCCCTGGGTAGCATTCTGATGTCAACCACACAGGCCAATCCCGCCGCTTGCAACTTTCTTACACTTAGCTGATCTGCGTGATGCACAGCAACAGTCAGTCGAACTGCGGGTCCCAGCCTTTGAAGAATTGGAAGCAACTCCCGAGTGTGGCCACCTGAGCCCAGCAAGACTAAAACCTCCATGCGAGATTGGCAATTTTTGTTGACTCATGAAGTTGAAGGCACATCACTCGTAATCCTCGTTGGCAGCAATGGTGAAGTACCTAAGCGTGCAGGTCTTGGAGTCGGTGCCCAGAACTCGGAGGAAGTCCCTCAGCTGGTGGTGCTTCAGATACTTCTTGGTAAGGAACTTAAGGTACCGCTTCGAGAAAGGAAGCGCTGCGTCGAAGGTGATCGAGTTACCCTTGCGCTTCATAATGACGCGGTTACCAAAATTGCCACAAACTCCATCAACCTTTATCCTGTCGTGAAGGAACTTCTCGAAGCTGGCAACATCTAGGATGTTGTCCTCGACGGGGACAGCACAGTCGATCGCCAATTGAACGCGAGGGACGGCTCCCTTCTTAGCGAGCTTCTTGTAGATGTCAGCCTTCTTCTTCATGTGTGCCGTCCCTACTAAATCGAGCATTAGGGTGCTGAGACAAAACGGCTACCTTTTGGGAGTTGACATGGGCGTGCGCAGCGAGGTGCTGGGCGTAAGCATAGATACGAGACGCATCACCTTTTTTTGTTTGCTTCTGGCCGCTTCTTCCTTCTTTCGAATCTCGCGACTGGTGATCTGTCGGACGATTCGCTCTTCACGGGGCACATCTGGCACATGAAATGGAGTCCGCTCGTCTAAAACGCTTGGGGAGCTGGCTACCCGTCCCCACGTCATGAGGGGAGTGGCGTCGATCAGTGGGGTGGACACGAATCCAGGCCCCGAGAAACGACCTAAAGCTGCGTGGTCGATATGGGAATCCTCGGTGATCTCCCGTACGGGAATGGTCAGAGTGGTATGGTTGAAACGAGTATTCTCGGGTTTGGTTTCCTTCTTCGTGTCTACAACAGCTTGCAACGAGGATTCCATGGGAAACATTAGTGCATTGCGACCTGTAATGGCGTTCCCCAGAACATTGCGATTGGAGGACTGGAATGACGGCCCATCACTGGAAAACATTAGCAACATATCGATAAAGATACGTACCCAATCTGCTCTGGCTCTACATTGTGCAGCGCACTCTGGTTGATCCACAGCTGCTGATTTTGCACCTGCTTCATGCTCTCCTTCGTCACTTGCTCAAAGCTCCTGTTGTCCTCGCTGGTGAAGTTGTTGACGAACTGGTTCAGGCTGACACCCGACAACTCGAGGTTAACCTCGCCGCCGTCAGTGCACTCCATTTTTTTGCTGGTAACCACTGGCTCGACCGGTGTATCGTCGTCAATGTCCCCCCGGCACACCCGCTGCCGAATGGCGTGAAGGTCAGGGTAGTAGTCCCGCTGAATGATTTTCTCGAGACAGTCAACGTAATCTTCCTCGAAGAGGACTTTCTGTTCAGACATCAAAATTGTGCAATTGCCGTTCGAATGGAGTGGCAGCAAGTGAGGCGATTCGCTCTCTGGGAGTCAGATTACAGAGGACCCCAACCCACCTAGAGTGGTGTTCTCGTTGGCCGGAGGAGGACTTGGGACTGTGCAGCAGCTTCTAAACCATCCAGGAGCCTCTCGAACATTGGTGGCGACCAATCTGTTATATGCCGAGTCCTCCCTGCGGAGATATCTTCAGCAGTCCGTCTCTTCCGCATGCTCGCCACGGACCACTTCGCTGTTGGCCCACAAGGCCTTGGGCGACGCCGCGGCGTGCACCTTTACCGAGGAATTGGCGGGGGCGTGGCCTTGCATAGACGCGTGGGCTCCCGTAGCGACGCTCTGGAGGTGTCGTGGCGTGGGCGTCTCCTGTGCTGTCGCGACTGTAAACCTGCGGAAAGGTCCCGATCGAGTCTATGTGCAGTGCAGTGGGTTTGAATTTGACAGGATCTCGTGCTGCAATATGCGCAAACGAGACAGATCCAGCGAAATGAAGTTGGTGGATGACTTGGTGTCGCACACTCTGCGGGATCAGCTGGCTCACCGGTTAGATGAACGATGGCCTGACGACACGAATACGTTAATGGGGGCTGCGACGGAGTCTGACCAGGAGTTTTACCGGACGTCACAGTCTTGGAATGCTGCCCAGAAGTCGCTGTACGAGGATGTTGGAGGGTACCTACTGTATATAGCAAAAGGCCTATGGTGGCACCGAGGCCCCTTGGGAAACTCCACGTTGTTCATCCTATCAGGCAGTTTCAACCCAGTACATCACGGACATCACGAAATGTTGAGACACGTTGCCGGACAGGAGACCGGGAGTTTCCTCTACGAGTTGTGTATCCGCAACGCTGACAAAGGTGAGGTGTCCTTTGAGGAGCTGAAGTCCCGACTTGGAAACTTCACTTCTGGAGCGGTCATCATTACAAATGCACCTCGTTTTATCGATAAAGTGCGTCTCCTACGACAAGAAGGGTGTCGGAACAAGTGAGCTGTAAGAAGCGCGGTCATGCAGAATAGTTTTCGTTGTGGGTACAGACACCTATCTAAGGCTGATTGACCCGAGGTACTACACAGACATCAATGAGGCGTTTCAAGAGTTTGAAGATGCAGGAGTTGGGTTTACTGTAGTACCGCGCAGATCGGCATCTCATCCGACAGGTGAAGTTCCGATGACCCAACCAGGTTTGTTCAAGTTTGCAAAGGAGTTTGAGTGTGTTGATGTGTCATCGACTCAATTGCGAGCCGCCTAAATGCAGACATTGGGACAAAACGTTTAATTCGAACTCCAGTTGAGGGAGCCATTGGAAATGTCTGCTTCACCCACTGACGCCAGTATTGAAGCGGCTCGCGCCAAGATGCGCGCACGCTTCGGAGACGGAGCCAAGAAGTGCGGCGCGTCGAGACGTGCGGGGCCTGTGAAGCGCGGCAGAGGCGAGGACGCCCGCAACGCCCAGCTATTCCTGAAGAAGACAAAGACCTCGGGAATGACACACGCTGTTCAATGTCGTGAGATCCAGGTTCATTTCGAGGACAATGACGATGTGACTGTGTTCACTGAACCGGTCGTCACTTACAACGTTCCAGCTCACCTATTCATCTGTGAGCCCAAGACCGAGGCTTCCGTTGTGACTCGCTCTAAGACTGAGCTCCAGAGCGATTCTGTCAAAGAGATATTGCAGTATGCACCGCAGCTGCAGCAACTCATGAGCATGAACGAAATGAAGGGCCAGCAGGGCGAGACGGCAGACGATGATGACATTCCAGCATTGGAGAAGATCGAAGAGGCCGACTAAAAATTCATGCGTGCTAACCGGTACAGTCAAATACACAAAAAAATCAATGCTATGGGTTGCGATGGACTAGAGAACCCCGTCTGGAAGGCTGAGTCCTGTGCAGCGCTATCGACTGTACAGCGACTAGCCACTGCTATTGAGACCAGGACTCCCTATGAGAGGCTTCTGGCGGTCTCCAGCGCATTTCACAAGTGAGACTCTCCGAGTCTCCAACACAGTATCATCCACAGACCCAACTTTAGACCTAAGGCACTCAAATTGCCTTCATCCTCGAGCTCGTTCTCGACATCCCTGTCGGCGCTTGATTCGACCTTGCGACGTACCTCTTTCGTAGCACCAGAGGTGTGGAAGCCTAAGCCAACCACACCTGTTGTGAGTCAGTCCTTCTCCTTGCCTCCGGGAGGCGCTGGTCAGGGCCTCCCCCCGATGCGCGAGGTTCCGAGAACCTACATGACTGGATCCCTAGCCGAAAGTCCGAGAAACGCGGCCTCGATGCGGCTTCCGTCCTCTAAAGGACCAAAATCCAGCCGGCCACCGTTGATCGTCAAGTGGCTCTACCCCCCTGCTAGGTACGTTGAGGTTACAGGCACGTTTTGTGCGCCTAAATGGACCAAACGATACCCTCTTTATTGGTGTCCTAAGAATGGTTGTCACTGGCTCAACCTCTTGGAAGTGGTTCCCGGGATACAAGGGTCACACCAATACAAGCTGATTGTCGATGGTCAATGGAGGTGTGATCCTTTTGCACCTATATGTGACGACGCCAGCTTATCGCATAATCTCAACAACTTCGTCAGCGTCCTACCAGATCCAATACGCCAGAACGTTTTCGCATCCAACCAACGCAGGCTGTCGGCGTTTTCGCAGAGATCCATCTGCTCAAACGCTAGTGGAGGGTCGGTTTGTGGATCGTCGTCTGCCTCCAGCCCCGTAAGACATGGCCCCGCTGCTTGTGCGCGAGTCAGGCGCGCCGCGTCCTTCGGTTTGACCGAGAAGCTGCCGCAGGAGCTCTCGCTTTCGTTGAACGTCTCCCCCACCTACTACTCCCCTACGCAACCCGATCGTCGACGAAGCCTTGTTGACAAGTCAAGTGATCTGTCGTTTCACGAGGACAACATCATTGGCACCACTTTGGTGGCGCATCCCAAGTGGGCCAAGAAGATGAATCGCGGCCGAGAAGCACGGTTGCGGTACCGCGAACAGCAGAAGTGCCAACGGGGAGGCCGGCGTTCTTCGTCAGCCTCGGGGTCCGAAACAGGAGATGTCATGCGACGAGCAGTGTCCTTAATGCGAATCCGGAGTTATTGGCCTGACAAAGTGTTGGAGCTACTCCACTCTCCAGATATCCTCCTCGAACTTAACGTCCCTAAAAACGTTCTGAAGGCGACCGAAGGGCTTGAGCTGTCAATCGGGGCCTGCATGATTCCGCACCCTGACAAGAGGGAGACCGGTGGGGCAGACGCCTTCTTTTGCAGCAGGCTCCGAGGAGGAGCCATGGGAATCTCTGATGGCGTGGGAGAGTGGGATCGATTCGATCTCGACCCGCGTCAATTCGCTGAGGAAATGATGATTGGCGCCAAGAACTCCTTTGAAAAAGAGGACTTGCCTGCTGACTCCGAGGAGCGTGCCGCACATATGGTCACTCGAGGATACAACAACGCGACCTCCTTCGGATCATCAACAGTTATCGTCGCCTGCATGAACGATGATGGGTCTGAAGTCGGCATCGCAAGCCTAGGGGATTCCTCCGTCATCATCCTTCGCCGTACGCATTACCCCCACTTTCAAGTAGTCATGCGCAGTTTCGAGCAACAGCACATGTGGAACTGCCCATACCAACTTTCAAACATCCCCACCGAGAAGGACTTCCCCAGTTTGATACGCCATGGCAAGGAGAAGCTGGTGGGCCTTTTCAAAAAAGGCCCTGTAGTGAAGGAGGACACACCCAGCATGTGCACTACCTTTCGTGTCCCAGTGGAAGAGGGTGACCTCATCATTATGGGGTCAGACGGTCTCTTCGACAATCTGTTCGATCACGAAATTGTCGGCTTGTGCAACCTGTGCCTGTCCCCTCGGGAGGCTGACGCGTTGCATGACTGGGTGCTCCATACACCGGCGCAGGTGTTGGCCACTGCTTTGGCGGACGCTGCAGATTTCAAGAGGTGAGTCCCGACGGCCGACAGCATGCAGTCGCGATCCTGGATGCAGGACGCCATTCGCGCAGAATGCCCGAAAGCAAGGTTTGTTGTACTCCGGAGGAAAGCTCGACGACATTTCCGTAGTTGTCTCATGGGTTTGCCGTGGAGAGAGAGCTCCGAGCGATTAACGACTCTTTTGAAGATGTGAGCTCCGTATGGTTAACGACAGCATCAAGTCTTTGAAGATCAACGAGGAACTTTTCTGGCTGCTGAGTTGGTTCGACTTTTTATTGGTGTTGATGTGAGTCGTTTCCAGGGGCACATTTTCCGTTCAAGGCGTAGTGGAACGTGACGACAAGTCTTTTGAAGAACTTTTTTTTTGTGTACTCATGACACATAACAATATGGACAAAGAGGACTGCATTCCAGGTTATGCGCCACGGCTAAGTCCAGGAGGCAGACCCATGGCAACATTGTAAGACATGACTTGTGGCCTCACAGGCCGTTTCAAGGCCACTTCTGGCGCCAACTCTTGGGGAATATAGTATGGGAAGCCCAATTCGACAACCTTATGTATGGATTGCAAGGGTTGTGTTCGGCAGAGCATCTTCACACCGGTTCCAGGCGGCCGCTTCGGTAGTGGAGGCATCCTGGACATCGGAACCCCACGTTTATCCCAGATGTCGTAGTCGAACTTGTTGAAATTCACTGGCGGTTGCCGGGCCACCTCCCACAAGGACAGCCATGCAGGGTGAGCACCTGCCGCTTCAGGATGTCCGGCGAGAGCGATGTGCACTAGTCGCCAGTATTCTTGGATGTCGATTTGCATCGGAACCGTAGAGACCTCGAATCCTAGCTCATCAAGCAGAGTCAATGTCGGAACCTGATGTTTACCCCAAACCCCAACTGAGTCGTCTCTAAACCACCTCCATTCCATTGTAGGCTTCGCAAAGCGGACCCTTCTGACTTTGCGTAAAGGAAGGGCATTGTTAAGAATGGACCGACCCCCTGTTTGCCAATGCTGTCGGTGTCGAATACGGTCTCGGCCCCAAAGGGAGGCTGTCCGCACAGCATACCCCGCCTGACGGGATACGTCCAAGGGTGTGGACTCCTCCGAGTCATAGTAGCTTTCAAACTCATCTTCGAACTGTACGTGGTAGTCGTCATACTCAGTCATTGACGCTGACGTGGAAGAGCTAGAAACCGTAGAAGGCGGAGGAGTGGTCCACGTGTCTGAGGACTCCACTGCGGTGGTGGGCGAGTGTGTGGGCAACGAATAGTGACTGTCGCTCCAGAGCACCCTCTCAGGGAGATCAAGTCGTGGAACCCCATAACGGTCACGAATCCTGGGTGGGGCCTTTGGCTCTCCGACATCCGTCAACGTCAAAGTCGAAGGCGGCACGACTACGATTACTTGCTCCGGTGTCTTATGCTTCGTCTGATCTTTCGGGTGACCTTTTTCGAAAAATGCGACTCGCTCCCGACGTGGAGCTTCTTTTGGCCACAGGACGTGCTGTGCCCAGCGACGTATCCGGTTCGTAGGTCTCTTGACTTGGTGTTTGAAATGTTTTATCTTTTTGCGAATGACCTTTTTCCTAGTCTTAGGTTTTGTGGTTGGCTCTTCCACTTCGGATACCGGCACAGATAACACGTTCGTTCTTGGCTTTTGGACCAGCTCAGTACTAGCCGGTCGAATAGGGTGAGCGCGTCTTGGAGGCAGGTTCCTTGTCGGAGGTTTAATGAAAGCCTCCTTGGGAGGCTTACCTCGGAGTTGTTCCGATTTCGGTCCCCTCCGCTCTTGTTGGACACCCTTCAATGTGGGTTCAGTTTTCCAGCGACCATCTTTTCGTTTCGATACTTCGGTCGGAGTGAGCCTAAACGTTGGCTGCGCTGGCTTCGCTTTGGTTGCGTGGCGAATCCACTTAGGCCTGCGGAACTTTTTTACTTTCACTTTTGTCATCCTTGCAGTTACGCTTAGTGACAGGCTCTTGCTGGATGCCTTGTGCAGAACCTCTGTCATGAACTTCAACTTTGTGGTCATCTGCTCCCTCTGGTTGACAATGGACTTCCGGTGGGTTTCCCAAGTGAACTCAGAATCACTTAGCGTATCCAGCCGTTCGTACTGACCCTTGACCCGTGGCACCCGTTTCTTTTTTGGTGGAGGTCGCTTCGGAATCTCTAAGTGGATGCGAAAAAACCGAATCACATCCGCGAGGTATTCAAATTTGGTGCGGCCGCCTTCTGCAGGCATGCCCACGAATCTCATCGTCGAAACGAAAGGAGTTACCTTCACCTCTGGCTTGACTGGCGCCTTCACCTCCGGTCTCTTGAACAAGGCGGGACTTGCGATGTCGGCCTGGGGACGGCCGGTTGCTCGGGGTGGCACCACGCGAGCGACACCTTCGTCTGCGGGTTCATGAAGAAAGTCCGGTCGGCGGCGGCGGCGGGGTGCGCCCATGACTGGGAGGTGGTCGTCTCCCAAGGACTTTGATGGTTGCGGCGGCTTTCCTTGGGCGGGCACCATGAAGAGTGGGGCTGGATTCGGCACGTAGACGGTGCTGCCATTGAAACCCACGAGCCCTCGACCAGTCGTGGTATCAAATATCGGGATAGCCATCGGCATTCTGTGGCCAGGCGCTGGGTTTGCAGCAAAGGTGAGAGGTCTAACTAGCGGGACATCCACTGAGCCATCTGCCTCAACCTTGGGGCAGGGCAGATCAAAACGTCTGTAAAATGCTTCTGCTGAAGGATTTGCCCTCATCGCCACGGCAGCCGCGGAGACAATTGGGCGGTCTCTCACCACATATGGCACGTTGAGCACCGGCAACTTCAACGGCACGTCGCAGGGACTGATGGGTATGTAACCCATATGTACGTCCTGGTCTAGAAGGCTGGCATCGTTGCAGTCCTGTCGTCGAATCCGGGGGGGGGCATCGCCGACAATAGAGGGCACAGTGTTATGTGCCTGCTGATACCTTCGCTGATACATCCCCGCATCCAACCCTTGACCCTCGGACAGGAGAATGGAAGACCAGTCAATGCGGGTGTAGGTTCCTGCGCCCACCATTGATAGGTGCGTGACAGATTTGCCGTTATTATTTACGCAGCTTCATGCCGTCAGCTCTGGAGAAGTTCGCTGTGGATCAACGGCTACACTACAGGACGACACACCGGGCAGATTCAGTGGTAGCATTCAATCATGGAAAGTGGATGGAGAGTGTGGGCCACCTACAGAAGTCGCTGGCGACCTTTGATCGTGCGATGGACCCGGACATGGCAGTAGACCTCTATCTCTTATGCAAGGCTAGCTCCCACGCCTCAGATGCGCCGCCGTGGTCGGATTATCTGGGGAAGCTCCAAATCCTCGTGAACAACACCCTCTACGCCATAGGCTACGGGCAGCTAGGCGACAGGCAGGTGGGCACAATTGGACCGGTGCTCCAGTGCACAGCGGAAACTCTGGCGTTCCTGTGTCGCGAGCTGGGCCTTCTGTTTTCACATGTGAAAAGGATGGACGACTTCGATTTCTACTGCTCCCTGCACCTGAACATCCTGAGCAAAGTGCATGGGCCGGATTCGATCGTTTTAGCCGACGCTCAGATGGAGTTTGCCGTGATTCTGGCGCAGGTTTGTGACTTTCACCGCGCATTAACCATGGCCGACGAGAGTTTGGCCACGCGCATATCCCACCTCGGAGACTTCGACTACCGTCCTCCTCACCCGAGAGTCGCTGACGGGTACTTCAATGTGGGGGTACTAAATCGGGTCGCTGGAGATCCGGTAGTGGCGCTGCAGTGCCTGCTAACATGTCTGGACATGCGGTCCCGAATGCTGGCATCCAGGCGCGAAGAAGCAATATTGGAGGTGGTAATGTCGATTGGCATCCTCCACCACCAGACTCGTAATTTCCGGACTGCGTTCAAGTGCTACGAAGAAGTCTACATTGGAACGACAGATGCGCAGAGAAAGGAAGCACTGCGCCGGCTAATGGATCACCTCCACTCAGACGTTTCAACCTGAGTTTGGATCACCTGAGTTTGGCGTCTCCACAGAAATCATCTAGACCGCGGCTAATGGATCACCTCCACTCAGACGTTTCAACCTGAGTTTGGATCATCTGAGTTTGGCGTCTCCACAGAAATCATCTACTAGACCGGTAAGTCAGAGTTTAACAGGACTGTCATCAGATAGCATCGCACTGACACTCTACGCTTCAACGAAGTGGAAGACGCCTGAGTTCTGCACCAGCTCTCTCTCCTCAGGGGAGAGGACCTTGGTGATGGCCTCCTTCTTGGCATCGTGGAGCTTTCCGAGGAACGCAGTGCGCTTCTCGAAGGCCTCAGCCGCCTCGCATTTGCGCTTGTCCTCCAGCTGCTGCACCAGACCGTCGTACTTCCAGCCCACCAGTGTGGAGAGATCACCGAGACGAGAGCGTTTCGTGCGTGACTTGAGAGCAATCTGGTGCTTCAGGTCCGGGTTCATGAATCGGGGCTGCTTGCGGAGAGCTGGGGGAATGCCCTCCACACAGTAGAGGCTCTTGAACGCCCGGAGGCCACGCTGAGTTTTGTGGGGAAGCATGCCTCTGACGGTCCTCCAGAAGATCATTCTGGGGGATCGGTAGTGCCTGTGGGAGTGGATACGGGGGTTGGTGTTTGACGCCTTGTTAAGGAATCGCTGATACTTGGCACGACGAGCCTGAAGCTTTCCGCTCATCATGATGTCCTCGCACCTGACGACAACCACCTTCTGTCCAGAGAGAAGCTCCTTTGCCACGCGGGAAGCAAGCTTGCCCAACATGTGGTCATGGGCGTCAATCACGAGCAGCTTCCGATGCATAGTCCTGTGTGCTGGAGCGCCATAAATCAGGACTTTTTAAGCGTCCGTTTTGTCCCGATGTCACACGCATGTTGTCAGCGGCTGCGGGATGGCGAGACGGAAGCTGCTCTTGCTCGGCCGAGCCGGTGCGGGCAAAACGTCTATGCAATCAGTGGTGTTCGCTCACCAACACTTGAGGGTAGCGCATGAGCCGTTTTTATATGTAGGACACGAAGGCAACGAATTGTATCGAACAATGCGACTTCCCGTTCCTCTCCGACTTACATCTCAACGTTTGGGATTGCGGGGGGCAGGACCGCTTTCTAGACTCATATTTGGGCCAACAAAAGGCTCTGGTATTCAGCCACACTGCTGTGATGATCTACGTTCTAGAGGTGAGAGGTGCGTCACTGGATGAAGTTACTAGCTCTGATGACATTGCAAAGGACGCTCATTACCTTCGAATGTCAGTTGAGCAACTACGGTTCTTCTCGCCCAATTCGCACGCATTCTGTCTGGTCCACAAGATGGATCTGGTTACACCGACGGAACGTGAATCTGTCTTCCATTTCTACCGAGGACTACTGGCTGATGTGATCATGTGGGAGGGGCATGTTGACGTCTCGCCTAGCAGTATATGGGACGAATCTCTCTTCGTCGCCTGGTCAAAGATCACGTCATGGGTCACTCCGAAGGCCAAGTACCTTCAACGTGTGGTAGATCAGGTGAGGGAAGTCACCGGCGCCATTGAAGTGGTGTTGTTCGAACGAGTGACTTTTTTGGCCATTCTCCGTTCTACGGACGCGGAGCAAAGCCGGTCATTGTTGCCTGACCGGCTGGAGCGACTGTCCACTCTTTACAAGCAATTCCGGTTGGCATGCAAGCGACAGATGACCAACTTTGCGATTTTCTCGCTGCAAACCGCAGACTTCGCAGCCGTGGTCCAGAGGTTCACTCCCAGCACATATGTCTTCCTAGTCACTTACTCTGACAAGTGCCCGTTGGGTGGACTGCTGTGCAATCTGGACGTCGTTCGAGACGCGCTCAGAGAATTGCATCCAGAGTCGTCTTAACGCAATGAATTTTCCAAATATGGTCACGCTTGTCGACTACGACCTTGACTCCGAGGACTCCCAGCCTGCTGCAGACCCCGAGCTCACAGGCGTCGAGTCGGTCGCGGAACTCGACAACGTGCCAGTTCACCCAGCGACGTCGCACGGCCAACCAGGTGCCTGTCATAGGAGCCCGCTGGTTCTTTGTCCATCAATGCCACATGATATGCGGACCAATATAAGTGGTCTGCTGAATATGAGGGAGAAAGGTGAATGCATCAATACCGAGATTGAGAAGTTGCCTCAATTCCGCAAACCTGCATTCAACAATGCCACTGCAGCAAAATTTGACATTGAACCATTCGCCTCCAACTTGGCGGATCATCGCAAGGCAATCTCATCTATAACGTACCACCACCTCCGTGTGCGGCTGGACTGAATCCTAGGCATACTCTTATTCACTCTAGCTCGCTTGCGTCCTCGGCGACCGACTTAACGAGATTGGTCTTCATGCCGGGTACAGACATCTTGTTGGCCATCCGTTGATTCTCCTTTTCCTGCTGAAGACTCAATGCCTCTTGCTTGTCTGCGACGAAATCCTGTATCAGTAACTCGTCCCACACTCACCGCTTCTGTTCCTGCATATTCCTTCAGCTGCAGAAGGAAGTCTTTCACCTTCCGAGAGAACTCGGATTGGTCGCCGACGCTGTTGAAGAGCCCCACTACGAACGCTTCCGCCTGCGTGGGGTTCACGTTAGGGAAGCTGGCCGTAATGTTGGCCACGAGGTTGGCCTGGATTTTCGGGATCGTCAGTCCAGCTGTCTCGTCGTTGATAAAGTCAAGCTCAACCATGAGGAAGAGCTGATGTAAGATTAGCGACTGCTGTGTCAAACCGGCACGATGCATCGTGTCCGTGGCCACTCCGATGACTGCGTTCTGCACACGGTAGAAGTAGCTCCGACAGTAGCCTTGCAAGAATGTTGGACCGTGGGTGTCAGCACCAGCCATAAGCTGAGTATGGAACTCGGCAAGGGTATGTAGGGCTTTGGCAGCGATTGTAGGCTGCTCATGCTGGAATCCAAATATCAGACAGTCCACGTAGAGAGACAAGTTCTCAAATGTCTGCCGTTGGAGGCTCCCCATACAATGACGAGTTAGTACGTCCAGGGTGTTGAAGAGATGATATCTGAGATCCGGATACATGTGCTGGTTTGCTGTAAGGAGCTTCAAAGCTGGGTTGAAGCACAAAACGAAGAGCCCGTCTATCAGGTGGTCCATCCGACGTGGACGGAACTCAAGAAGTACCGCAACGAAGGAGAGTACGCTGGGGTCTCTATTGTCGTCCACAGTGGAGTGAAAGTCCTCAATGGCAACCTTAAGGAACTGAAGCGCTGCCATGTCGATTTTGTCGCTCTCGGCGGCAGACACAATCGTGCCATCATTGCCCAACTCCCTGATGTATATCTCCATCATCTTCAAGAAATCCCGTTTGCACTGGCGAAGAGGCTTGACGTATGCGTAATGAAGTGCGTCAGTACCCTTTTCAGATGCTTCCTTGTTGATCAGACCCGTGAAAACGCCGTGAAAATGCAGAACACCCTCAGATACCGTCTGAATCAGAGAGTACGTGCCCTTGGGACAACCGACAGCCACCATCGTGATCTTCCTTGCTATGAGTGACTGCGCCTTAGCGACATCCACAACGTTGCTGACGGAGTCCATGTGCGCTTGGCAGAGGGCCCACTTCTCCTTGGCGGTGGCCATTAAGGCATCCAACGCGAGGAATTTGACCTCATCGTCCTCTGGATGAACCCATGCACGTATGCCCACCGTAGTTTCCTATAGCCGTAGCTACTGCCTCGTACAGTATGAGCACCTGTTTCTGACCCACAAGCAAGGCCTCGAGTTCAGGGACGCTCGAAACGACCCACTCCAGAATGCTCTTGCCAGGTTTGACAGTGCGAAGTCCATCAGGCTGTATCTTCGTTAGCGCCTTTCCAGCTCCAGTGCAGATGTTGAGAAAGCAATTGACCGCCATCTCCTGAACGCCTGGAAACGGGTCCGCCATGAACTCAAAGCACTTCGTCACCAAAGTTTCCAGTAGACTCGCGGACTGGGATAAAAAGTCTGTGTAGCAGCCGAAAACGTACAAGACCATAGCTGCCACTATAGCTTTGTTCTCCTTGCCCTTCTTGTGTCCGCAGAGCCACATTAGGCTTCGTGTAACCTCGATCAGAAACGAGCGCTCTACAGCAGGGGGTAGGCTCCCTGAGATTGAGCCTACGCTCCAGCAGACGCGATTAAGTATTGTCGGGTTCCATTCCTTCTGATGACCTCCTTGTTGTAGACCGTCGATGATGTGGCGAAGCAACTGGTTGAGGACGTCGGACATGTGTTCGGGATTCAGGTTTGTTAGGTATACGATTGACTCTCTCATAACCTCGTAGAGAGATATCTCGTCCGTGTCGGGAAGGTGCTCCTTGTCTACTGTGCCGCTGTCCTCATCGTAGCAGATACACACCTCCTTCGGCTTAGCCATACGACTTACTAGGATCTCTCTTAATCTTTCGAAGGTTCGTGAGAACTCGGAAGCGCGACTAGAGAAGGACGTGACTACACCGCGGTCGCCTCTGAAGACTTCAGAAGAGCTTATTCCCTTGAGATCGGCGTTTCGCACGACCTCAAGGACCACGTCCTCTGCGAGGTCGTGCCAGTAGTTTAGGCATATTTTGAAGGTCTCGTCATTGGGTACGCGACTCATCCGAAGCAGAAACTCATGGGTAAGCTGCAGGCGTCGAGCACCCTCAGCGTCCGGCCTCCTCTCCATAAGGCCCCGGTATAAGCGCAGAAACGAGGTGAACAGGATAGCCATTTGCCGGTAGTACTGCTCCCAAAACTGGGAGGCTTGGCTGTTGACCTCTTTGTTGTACTGGAATGTGCTTTCTGGTAATCTGTCAGCCATTGAAAGTATCTGATCCCACAAAGGCATCACGACGCCTGTGGTTGCCTCAGTCGGCTTTATAGATACAATCTCTGTGAAGCACTTGAGCACCTGAATCCTAACCACCTGCTGGTCTTTGGCATAGACCAGCAAGTCGATGAGTCCTGTGTGGAAAACTGCAGTCTCAGGCATCCATCTCAAGAAGTTGGCCAAGCAGCTCATTGTGGCCTGCAACAACGAGGCTGACACGCCGGCCTGGTCAGCTTTATACTGCGTCAGCACGAAGAGACACAGCTCCAGCACTGGCCCAAACTCCTCCGCAAAGCGCTGGACCAGGGTCTGATTCTTCTTTGAGGTCATCTCGGATCCGTAGTCGAATAAATCCTCCGCTAGGATTCTGAAGATCGTGAGGGTATTCTCACAAGTTGACTGGTTCTGCCTGGCAGTTGATGTGAGGTCGGTCACGAATGAGGGCCATCTCTCGGGCCATTCCCGAGCAGCAATCTTGACCAACGTCTCATTAACCTTGTTGACGAAGAAGAGCTGTGTCTGCATCGTCGTCGGGTTCTGGCAATGAGACACCAAGTTCATGACGAAAGTTTTCAGCGTTTCCCTCTCGTCGGCTTGCAGTGCGTGCCACCGCGTCTGAACCACATCCTCCACTAGAGAAACTGCGAAGTGCCTAGCCTCGTAGCTTTGCGCGTGCGTCATTACTGCGCCCGCTATTGACCATGCATTGGGTAACCCCTTTAGTTCCGCCAACACCTGATGTGCACAATGCATGTCGATTTGCTCGGTACCGCCATGGTACATCGCCCGGACGATCTCGTCGAGAAGAAGGACGGTCTCTCTATCGTAGCATGTAATGTCCAGTACACGACTTGCTTGGCTATAGTCCATAAATGAACGAATTCTGATTTGAAATGCTCTGTTGTGGCATGCCATCGTTTTCTGCGTGTGTTCCCCGTTTTTACCCTTCTTTTGTAACAAGAACACGATATCTGGAGCAGTTGAGAGTTTGCTGAGCGTTTTGCTAATCACGCGTTTCGAACACCGGTGGACACGACAGAATAGCAGGACTACAGCCAGTAACTACCAACTTGCTCACGCCGGAGTAGGAGTCTCCTTCGATGATAGCGTCCCTCAAAGGACACAGGTAGCTTGGTGGACTTTCGTCTACAGACAAGTACTGCCCGATCAGAGGGCTGGTCGGAGACGCAAGGTACGCAGCCCACGTACTGACCCACCTCTCCCATATCTCCGGAATGGCTTCCTCCCGAGCCCGCTTCGGTGGGGACTGCAGGACGTCAGGCAGCCTCCGAGGCTCTGGTTGCAGACCGAGATTCTGCCGCACAGCGGCTGCGAGCTTTGCTGGGTCGCTTCTTGGGCGGGGGGGAGGCGGCTGCAGCGTTCGAGGCCGCTGCGCGCCGCTCGAGCTGCTGTCACTGCTGGTGGAGTCAGAAGACGCCCCATCACTGTGATCTGGGAGGGGAGCTGGTGGACGCCGCGAGAGGACCTTCTCGAAAGGGTCATGGTTGGAAGGGGGGACGAATGTCACCCCCTCCTGGCGCACTTTTAGCTTGGTCTGCGGAGAGAAGTACAGCCGCCATGTCTTCTTTGCTGAGCCGAAGATAGACATGTCGGTGGTGTTGTTCAGAACCGGAACGCAAGCCAGGGCTCCCTTCCATTGGTGAAAGTCCACGTACATCTTTGGGTCCTTCGGTTTGAACCTGATGCCTTCATTGAATAACTTCCCATCTGTGTAACCATTCAAAGGTGCCCACACTTTTCAAAAATCTTCCGAAGATCGGAACGGGAGATCTTCTCAGGCGTGTCGAGGCTAATTACAGTGTAGGGCGGGGGCATCGACTAGGAAATCACTAAATCCACGCGAAGGTTTCGACCTCTGCGTCGGAACGTGTGAGTGGCCCTGGCTGCAAGTGCTGATACTTTTACGACATAATGCCCCAGTTTGGGCGCCTAAAGACCGCCTCTGTGCGGATTGTTGGCTGAGGGTGGGATCGTTGGGGCACGACGCCATGAGTTGGGGGAGGCATGAGCCTCTGTGTGGATTGTTGGCTGAGGGTGGGATAACTATCGTGAAAAAGTTAGTTCTCCGTAATATAGTTCTCCGTAACAACGGAGAGGGGTTTGGACGTGTAATGTTGTAAAAGGATTGTGTATCTCGGGCTTAGATTTACTAACAATTCTCTGTTGTCCAATTATTGTCCAATCTGACGGCCCAAATGTCCGTTTTGTCCCGCGGAATATGGCGTTAAAGCGTTGCTTCTGCAAAATACTCTGAGAGCTTCAAGACTTATTGGGGTTTGGGGGGTATTGACGGGTCGTCTGACCGAGGAAATGGGTTGATGATGATAATCTACAGACCTAAGCAGACACCTCTGGTGAGAATCGCGCGACTGATCTTTCGCT
>NW_027179043.1:0-2062 GCF_019968985.1 Porospora cf. gigantea B | reverse complement strand
CTGCATGCCGAGACTCTTCTCTGGCAGGGCACAAATGGTACTGCTCTGCTTCGTGGCATTGTTCGGGCCAGGTGCACATCGGATCTTATACTCAATGGGTAAGATTGGAACCAACAACTCCGTGCTGGTGGGAACTGCAGAGTTGGTGAATTATGTTGTTTTCTGCGTCTGTGCTTTCCTTACTGGAGGAGTGTTCCACACTGTCGGCCCACAGTTGCTGATGTGTCTGGCGGGAACCGCCTTTGCCGCGGGCGTGACGTTGGTGTATTTCTCCAAGTCGGCTGGATGGATGAGGGTGGTGGGGGCTGTAGCGCACGGCGGTGGAGCCGGGATTGTCTGGACCTGCCAAACCGCTCTGATCAACTCGTACGCGTCGGCGCTGGAACGAGCCGTGTACCTCCGAGACTTCTGGCTTGTATTCAACACGTCTGGTGTGATGTGTGGTATTATTACTATGGTGGTTCCCCGTGACGGCCATGTCAGTCACCTTACATTCTGTCTGCTTTTGGGAGTCATGTTGGTCAGCGCCTGTTTGAGCACATGCCTCATTTCAGACCCGAACGCGGTTGTGAGGACTGACGGGAGCCCCGTTCTTTTTCTCAAGCCGGCTTCTTTAAAATATGACTTCTCATTGTTGATTAGCGCCGCGGGAGACTCTGTCATGTTCAAAATGATGCCTCTGATTCTAACTTCTGCCTGGGCTGACACCTACGAATTTAGAAGACTCGTTCCCTCACTCTTTAACCGTGAAGCACAGGGGCTCACAATTGCTTTGTACAGCGTTGCACAAATGATTGGAGTGCAGTTGCTGGTGGCCGTAGTGGGGTCGCGACGATTGGAAGCGCACCGACGTGACAAAGCTGGATTCTTGTTGCACTGCATTCTGTGCTTGATCGCCTTCGGCTCTACATTGCTACTTCAGTACCTCTTCACATGCGAGTCTGGTTGGGAGAAAGGCGATGGCCACTGCGCTCCTGCCAGAGGCAGCGCCGGAAGTAAGATCTGCCCACCTGGCTACAAATGGGTGGCCGGATGCAATCTTGGGTCAGGGGATTTGGAATACCTCAGTATTCTAGCAACAGTGGTTCTTATGGGTATGCAGAATGCTGTGCAGCATTGCTGGGGCCTCTGGATACTCTCCACGCACGCTGGTGGATCTGTTGCAGCCAACGTCAGGTACGCTGCTTATTTTAGATCCATAGAATGCGCTGGAGCGGGGATTTCATGGGCACTAGATCGGACGGCTTTGTCAAGTGGAGCGCAGCTCATTATCTGCACGGTGCTGGTGGGCTTGGCCACGGCGAGAGCCTGTGTCGCTGCAGACGAGCAGCCCTCACAGGCCAACGCGAAATCTGTCAGATCGCAGACCGAACATACAATGGCCTCTGTGCGTGTATACGGCCCATTGTCTGAAGAGAGCGACAACGACTCCCTTGATAGTGCGTGGCCGAGCAGCACAGATGACCTCCCTTGATAGTGGCCGAGCAGCACAGATGACCTCCCTTGATAGTGTGATCCTGGCGCCACGGATTGATTCACTAAAATCTTGGGGCATGACTTTGTATGAAAAAGTTCTGTTTTGAATGAGATATTGTCAGATTCATTTATGTGTTGGTTCATCGTGCTCTGTTCCAATTATGTGTTTTTCACGAGAAGGTGGCTCTATCAATGGCGGCTCCGGCAGGGATCCAAAGCGGATCTTCTAGCTCTGAGGTGGATCTTCAGAAGAGAGTCCTGTAGGAAAACCAGACCGGTTATGCCAGGCTATCCCAAGGAAGCTAGAAGGAGGGAGCAGGCAGAGATCCGCGAGCAAATGCGGAAGGTGACCGGTCGAGACGTATCGGAGATGGACTTTACAGCATGGCTCAGTACGTCCATAATATACTCGAACGTCGGAACAATCTGTCGCAAAGGAGATGCACACAAACCATCAACTTCCAGGCCTACAATTACCAAGTCGTCAACGACGTACCATTGCCACCACCTGGACAGACGGGTGTCTACATGCTCTCCGTTACACAGGAAAGAAACGTCAACAACAAATGCAATTACAAGCACCGGG
>NW_027179042.1:0-2067 GCF_019968985.1 Porospora cf. gigantea B | reverse complement strand
TCCCCTTCAAGCACCATGTCACCGACGACAGCATGTCATTCACTCATATGGACCTTCGGAACCGCGTCCAGCGTGCTGGCGGTGTGTATCAACCGATTGAAGCAGAGTAGTGTATTTGTGTTATGCGAAATTCCCACCGCTGCAACATCCGCAACAAAATTTGAGGACGTCCATAACACGAGACCGCCGCGGGAGGGGAATGAGACCCACCTCCTTCTCGGGGATCGCTTCGAAGCCATGAGCATCTCCGACCTGCAAGGAACCGTCGAACCCATGAGAGGCAGCCTCGTCAACCACGTTTTTGGCGGCGTACCCGTGGAAGTTGTACCCGGTAGCATATTTCCACATGTTGCGTTCGTGGGTTTCCTCCGTGATCTGCTCATCCTGCCGATGCCTCAACTGCCGTTCCTCCGAGATGCGGGCTGCCGCACAACTTAAGCGCCTGGAGGTTTCCTTATCAATGCGGTCGTTCTTCTTGGCTCGCGCTCGTTCAGTTTTCGTCGCTTCAATTTCCGCTACACGCTGAATAACCGCCAGAGACATAAACAATTGCTCCGCTTGCAGGCGGCAATCATGAACAGATGCCGGCAACCCTTGCGCGTAGGCAGTGGCCGCCTGCTTGGCGCTGCGTGCGCAGTCCCGGTGGATGTCTCTGGCTTTCTTTACATCGGCCTCAGCGGCCAGACCACGAATGGAGTCCAGAGCCTGCCGAGCGCTGACTGCTGCTCGTTCGGCCAGAAGGAGGTCGCTTTGGGCATCCAGCTTGACGATCGCCTCCAAGGCCTCTTCAGCCTGCTTTCTGGCTTGATTGGCGCAGTCGAGGTACTCAGAGAGCGACTCCGACCTTGCCCTCCGGGCAAGGATCGCTGCGTTGGTCGCTCGGCTACCAGCCGCTTCCGCTTGCAGGGCCAAGGCCTCAGCCTGGGCGCCAAGACCGCCCGCAAGGCCGCGACAATCAGTGGCAGCCTTCGCCGTCGCACGGCTTGCCTCATCCATTTTCGTCGTGACGGCTTTGTTTTGTGCCCTTGCCGAATCCTCCTTGGGACTGGGCCGTGCTGCCTGTGGATCTCGAGTGGTCTCTTCGGAAGAAGGCTCTGTGGAGGTCGAAGGTGGCTCCTCATGTTCCAGAACTCCAGTCAACTTCTTTTGTGGCTCATGTTCCAGAACTCCAGTCAACATCTTCTGTGGCTCATCTCCGCTACTACAAAATTGCAACTCGACAACGATGGACGCCATTTTCCCGGTGGGAAACGGACTGTCGCGGAAGGTATTAGTAATGTTGACCAATCCATGAATCGGATTGATCCAGTGGCCCTCTTTAAAAAAGCCCCATAGATCGAGGCTTCCAATCCCAAAGAAGTCACCAGAGCCTTCGTCGCGAAATACAATTGAGAGTTCCCGCTCGTTGGCGTATGGCAGCGTTAGCTCCCGTTGTAGGGGCGTGTCGGCTCCCCGCACGAAAATGGGGCTGAGGGTGGCAGGCGAATTCTCTGAGAGTTCTACAGACGGGACCAGCGTCATGCCGTGGCCCGCAGGATCAATGTCTGTGAGATACGACAACAGGAGACGAATGCTGGCAAAATGCCAGGAAGGAGGCACAATATTCCGTAAAGTCAGGTTCAGCACCGAGCCGTGTTGAAGCGTCAATGTGCCTTGCCACCCTTGATTCTCGTCGCCAGACCAGCCGGACTCGACGTTGGCCAGCAGATCGGCATAAGAAATCTCGACGATATCAACGCAATTCTCGTAAGTGTAGTCGCCATCGTAGTAGGCTTCCTCGCCGGAGTCGAGTGAGCGTCTGACAGCGAATCTGGTGAACGAGAGCTGCGAATCTTACGTGAATAATTCAGTCGGAGCAGGGATTGGGAAAGACAAGGAAATGTTGATGTCCAGCCGCGGAGCCCAGGCCTGCGGGAACTGGACTCCTTGAAGGGCGCCGCAGGCTGCTAAGAACTCCACCGGCTGAGTAAGAACAGACCTCAGGGCTTACGTGGGGTGCGAACGGAACGTTGGCAATGTCGTGTAAGACGAAGGTTAGCTGTCCTTGCGTGGCCATTAAATAGATGT
>NW_027179041.1:0-17236 GCF_019968985.1 Porospora cf. gigantea B | reverse complement strand
GCCAAAGAAGCTGACTCTTACTTCATCCATTCCGAAAGTTGAGGAACTCCGATCCCAGAGTGCAATATGCGAAAAGCGCGATTTCAACATACACTGTCGTACTAATGTTTTTCTATAGTCAATGTCGCTTTCCCTAGTGCGCGGATATTGCTCTCGATGCAGCAGCAAAGCGCACCTTACTGACAGCAGTTGCCTCTTTTTGTTGTGATTGCAGAAGACTTAAGAGGTGCGTTGTGTACACTTAAAAGGTGCAACCCAAATGCAAATCTAATGCACTGCGAATCTAATGACTGTGAATATTCAGGAGCTTCCTGCGGCAAGCATGGTTCTCGACAATGTGTGGAATCTCAACTTTCGAAATTTTTCATGTCTCGACCTAAAGACACAAAGAAGGCACTTGGGAAAGCCTCTGGCCCAAAGCGTCCTACGTCCCCATATTTCTTCTTCACTAAGGAAGTACGACCCGCACTACACGAGCAAATGAAGAAGGATAACCCAAAGGTGAAGACGACTGATGTCGCCAGAGAGATGGGACAGATGTGGAGGCACTTACAAGATAAGAGCAAGTACCAGGAACTCGCTGCTGAAGACAGAAAGCGATACTGGCAGCAGAAGGAAGCAGCCGAATCTCCTGCAATAGCTTGTTCGACTCCCACAGCTTCTCCGGCTCCAGAAGCAATGGCTTCTCCCGCTCCCGTAGCAATGGATGTGGCTTCTCCTGCTCCCGCAGCAATGGATGTGGCTTCTCCTGCTCCCGCAGCAATGGTTGTGGCTTCTCCTACTCCCGTAGCAATGGCGTCTCCTGCTGCTGTGGTTGACCTGGAATCCACCAGCGGCGTTCAAGTGTCGGAGAGCGAGATTTCTCCAGAGGTGCGCCTCTTGGTCGCCAATGGATCGCCGATATACGCCGCTCACGTTGGAGAGCCTGTGCTTTTTTCTTCATGAATACGTGCGAATAATTGAAAAGCCTATGGTTGCCTTGTGCGAAGTGTACCATGAGGGCCATTACATTCACAGTGGGGCGGCCTACTGGTTACAGATGATTTTGAACGTGCCCACCAACTTTTTCCTGCTTCCCGGCGTGCTGTTAACATGGAAACTGGAGTTACCGATTGACGCAATCATCGGTATGTCAGCACTGTCATGCTCAAGTGTGTACCACATCCTTCAAGCCGGGGGAGGAGAGATACTGGGGGCATCCGAATACAGGTGGCATGTAGTTGACAACCTATTTGCAGCTATCTGTCTTGCAGGGACGCCAATAATGGCTTTCCAACACCCGTTTCCTCCGTACGAATGCCTTTTCAAGTATCTTGCTGTAATCATTTCTGCACTTGCCATATACCTCTCTCCAATGAGCAAAGTTCATCTGGCGACCGCCATTGCCTGGCCATACGTGGTCGTACTCGGCCACAGGCTGCGCTCTCGCACCTGGCCCCATACTGACACGGCGTGGTGGCTGGTGGCGGCTCTGGTGTCCATAGTGCTGTCGGTGCTGTTCTTTTGGCTGGGGCTCTCTGCGACGCGAGACCCTAATAGAGCCGCGCACGGGTTCTGGCACATCACCGTGGCGGCTTTCCACTTTAGCTTGACCAAGTACCTCAACCCTCCGTGTGTCGTGGAGGTTCGTCGCGCGGGGTGGAAGATCTTGAGGGGCGAGTCACAGAAGGAAGACGAAATCATTGTGTAAATGTAATGAGACTGGTGCTGCTAATGAAACCTAATCAGAGCGACGAAAATCGCTCAAATGACCATTGAAGGGTTCTGGAATGGTCCTTGGCATGCGTCGTTCGGCGTAGTTGATCTGGGAAGCAGTCCTCTGCCTGTCGACGATCTCGAGGACCTCGTAGCGAGGATAGGGCGTCATCTGCAGTCTGTCGGTGTGCGGGCTGGGTCTCGCGTGGTGTGCAGTCTCCCTAATGCGCTTCCGATGGTGGTCTTGCTCCTGGCGTGCTGGTCGTTGGATGTTATCTTGGTACCCATGGCTACAGCGGCTAGCGAGGGGGACTTGAAATTCGTGCTGCGGAATAGCGTCCCTGCTGTCGTGGTTTGCAGCGAAGAGACCCCCGCACTATTGGAGGCATGCAAAAACCATCACGTCGCGGCCATCCAAATGCGACTCGATCCCGAAGTACGCTTCACTCTCCTTCTCGACTTCAAACCGCGTAAGACCACCCCTGTCGAGGGAGCTTTGCAGCTTCACACCTCAGGCACGACGGCTAGTCCCAAAACGGTCATTCTTACTAAACAGCAACTGTTGGCGACCTCCAGAAGTGTGGTAGAGACCTACAAACTGACGCCGGATGATGTGTCGTACGTCGTTATGCCTCTGTTCCACGTGAGTTCCACGGCATAGGTCCACGCAGATCCACGGAATCGTCTGCTCTCTCCTTGCGACGGCGCTATCTGGAGGTCATGTGGTGTTGCCGGCAGCAGGAAAATTTTCAGCTTCGGCGTTTTGGTCCGACGTGGAGTCTCAAAAGGTCACTTGGTTTACCGCAGTGCCAACGATACACCAGATCCTGTTGAAGTACCCCTCAAAATGGACTCGGTCCCACCGCTTGCGGTTTGTACGTTCCTGCTCGTCGCCCTTGGCTCCCGCGGTCCTGGTGGCGGTCGAGCGTATGTACGGAGTGACGTGCTTGGAGGCTTACGGCATGACGGAAAACGCCCATCAAATTTCGAGCAACCCCCTCTACGGCCCTCGGAAACCGGGCTCTGTCGGCCTGCCAACCGGCACCGAGTTGCAAATTCGTGGACTTGATGGGGGTTGCGTAGACTTTGGCGAAACCGGTGAGGTATGTATTCATGGAGGCGAGAGCGTCCTCAAAGCCTACCACAACGATCCAGCAGCCACCGCGGTTGCCTTCTACGGTGAGTGGTTCCGGACGGGAGACCTCGGCTGGGTGGATTCCGAAGGGTACCTCTACCTGGTCGGCAGACTCAAGGAACAGATAAATCGTGCTGGGGAGAAAATCTCGCCTGTGGAGGTGGATCAGGTGGCTTGTGGTTTTCATGGAGTCTTGGAGGCGGTGACCTTTGGAGCACCCAGCTACCTCTATGGGGAAGAAGTTCATATTGCTGTAGTAACCGAATACGGCGAACCTTTATATCACTTCGAGAAGCACTTAAAAGACAACCTCTCCGGATTCAAGGTTCCCTCCCACATACATTGGTCGGCAAGTGCGTTGCCTCGAACGAACACCGGAAAGTTGCAAAGGCGGCTGGTCCGAGATCATTTCTTGTCGGATTCCTGATGACCGTCCATATCCAAAACTCACGCCATTCATAAAAACGACGCCGGATGATCTGCAGAGTCAGGGGTCTCAAACCCAACAGACAACACCTCCGATAGAAGCTTTACGTCCAGAACTAGCCTTCCGTCCGGGGGTGAGACTAGCTCATCGGGCAGGTGGTGGCACACCACCGAAGCCACGAATAGCAATTTTTTCTCAAGAAAAACGAGTCTTGGCGAGTCAAGAGCGAGTGCCTTCGCTTTGGCATGCGCCAGCTCAACCAGTCGTAGGGCATGCCTGCTGGTCTCCAGCGCTGCTGTTACGTCACGGAACACGTTGGTGGACAGCCACGAGTCTGTGCAACTCACCGGCGGCGCTGCGACTCTCTCTCGCAGCAAGTACACGAGTTCCACAAGCCCCGGGAGCTCCGTGTGCTTGCCAAGGAGATGGGGGAGCAGGTGTAGCATACAGCTCGACGTCTCGGGGGTAGCCTCGTTCTCGAACTCCCCTTGGGTGAGCCGGCAGAGGAAGGCGACGCAGTAGCACACCTCAATGACCAGCGCCACCACTGATGGGTCCAGCGGGCGGGTCGGAGAGCAGCAGAGGTGTGGCACCTCTAGGATGTCAGCCGACACTGTCGGTAGAGACACGTCGTACCAAAAGGGAATGTAGTCGTTAACTGGAATATTGCCTTGTCTCAAGCAATGGAAAAAGTTCTGTCGTTCGTCATACGTTAGATCATCCAGCTCCAACTCACCGCGAAGCGCCAAGCTGAACAGCTCCTCCTCGCGAGCGGTGGCATCCAGTTCCTCTATACACACAGCGTCGTCATTAATTTCCGCGAGTCGTCGAGTGAATTTAAGCTTCTCATCTTCCGTCACCTTCATAGAACGCAACTCAGCCTCTACCGATTCTTGGCAGAACTTCTCCCCGCAGTCAGCATTGTGGGTCTTATAGCAGCGGAGACTGCATGTAAGGTCTTCACACTTTGGACACACGTACTTCCAAGCCTCCACACTGCAGACTGAACACTGGTGTTCAGTTCGTGGTAGGCGCATAAATCACGATTAGACATGTCTATCGAGGATAGCATCCACGCGGAGTTCAAGTACGTTTTTATCCCAGCAGACATCAACGATCCCGTCGATGAGCGAGTATTCGAAGGGAAGGAGGTCGCCTTTAAGGATTTGATGATGCGACACTTCTGCAGCAGTCAGCTGGACGCCAAGGGTCAAGAGAAGTTGAAGGAGTCCATATCTGAGGAGGTTCGGAAGAACGCGAAGGACGTCCAGATCCAGGACGCACACATGAGAGCTGTGATGGACCAGTCAAACAACTACCAGATCATCCCGCTGACATTGCCGTGCAAGGCGACCAACTTTCGGGGAATCAACATGTACATCGACAACGTGGGGCGTATAAAGGACCTGCCAGTCAACGCCCGCGCCTCGCGAGTCTCCAGCGATGATATTCGCGGAGATGCGTTCCTTTGCCTGACGTTCGACGACGAGGAAACTTTTAGACGCGAGGACACAACCAGAGCCACCTTCGAAGAGCTCTTGCAGTCGCCACCCAGCAAGCGTGGCCGTTGGGACCCGTCGAAGCTCATGTCGACAGTGCAGCAAGCCGCAAGCGCGGATACTCTGGCCAAGGAGCTCAAGAACGCGGATGAGAAGAAGTGCAGCAACTGTTACAAGCGCGTCACGTCCAACATGCGGTGCGGACGCTGTGCGCGGGCGTGGTATTGCAACGCTGAGTGCCAGCACAGCGACTGGGCGTTCCACAAGCGTGTGTGTAGAAATGCTTGATGCCCCACACTGTTGTTGAGTGATGGAAGAATTGCTCAAATTTGCTATGGTTGACGTCAACGAAACCGTCATTCCCAAGTGGGGTCACCTGGAATACAAGTGGAGGATCGACAACTTCTGGGAACTTCGCGCTTTGGGCTCTATTGAGGCTCTTGAGGACGACGGCGGTGACGTCATCTGGTCCAAGCGTTTTGGGGACAAGGAGAAGGGTTTCTGGCGGCTGAAATGCTATCCTTACGGTGACCTCTCCAATCGGGGCCATGTGTCTATATTTCTCGCATCAGATGTGCATGAGGTGGATCCTCCGAGGATGTACGCCATCTTCGGTTGTTACGTCATGGATGAGAAGGGAGACAAAATCCAGGGGTCTGGCCGCTCTTTCACGCGACAGAAGTTCACTACGAGCAGTCCGTCTTGGGGCTGGTCGCAATTCATCAAAGTTGAAAGCCACTCCTTATCGCGAATGCTGCAAAACAACAGCAATCTGGTATTGCGTGTTGATATAGAAGTCTTCCTGGGTCTCCAGAGCACACGAGGAAACTTGTTGCCTACGCCGAAAAGCTTCCCCCAACAAGTCATGTCCTTTGCGGATTCGCGCCGAGACGTGAGATTTTTGTTCGGCGGGCGGCAGTTCGAGGCCAACTCATTTGTGTGTAGCGCCAGGTCGAAGGTGCTTGCGACACTGCTGGGCTCAGCGCCATCTCTACTCAGCATTGAAGACAAGAGGACAGCTGTCGAGTATACCTCCTTTGATGCCACCCCCTCAACGACGTCAACTAAGATCTCTGCGAAGGCCGTTGATGTCAGCGACGTATGCAAGTTTGTGGAGTACGCCGACGGCATCACAGTGCTCTCTTTCGATCCGGCATACCAAGCGGACACGGTACAGGCGTTCGTGGAGTTCATCGCGACAGACGAGTGTTCCTACTTCACCCCAGAGGAGAAGGCTGCGGCTTCAGGCTCGTCCACCACGGCCATGATTGAGCTCTTTGTTCTTGCTCACAAGATGGAGGCGACGCCGCTCTATTGGCAGTGCGCTGCCAATCTAATGACTCGCCTGGTCAACCGACGTGACGCTCAAGGCATCCTGAAAATCGCTGAGGAGGTCCAGTGCGAGATACTTGAGGACCAGTGCAAGAAGTTTATGCTCCACTGTCTGAAGGACCTTGACGGGGATGACCTGTTGAGGGTGATCTTACCTAAGAGTGCTCATGTCACCTTGGCCGGAAGGCTGGGCTAACTAGAATTTGCTAATCCGAGGGTTAAGAATGATCATTTCACGCCACACTCAATCCACTTTATACGACTGATCTCACTAGTGCACATTATCCAGACTTCAACATTATCCCGACTTGAACAAAAGCACTGCCATTTGGCCCACATAGAAGTAGATGAAGTTGCCCGTCTCATGCGTTACGTAGGACCCGTAGTTCCGTCCAACGATGCAATGCCAGGTCGTACCGTGCTTTCTATCGAACTCCTTCTTGATATAGGCTGCAATCTCCTTCTCGATGTTATGCTTGTCGAGTGCGACTTTCGCAGAGTCTATCGCGTCTTGCTGCAATTCCTCCGGCATGTCCACCGATTTAACCACCACAGACTTCTCACCTCCCTTGTCGTCGACCATTGCAATTTAATATTTTGTAATTAGTCACGTACACAATGTGGGGAGCTGTATCCGCTAATTCTTACCACTACCACACCACGTACACACCCTCGTTGACGCCGGCCACAAGGCACGACGACAGGTCTTCCTTTGACGGGAGCTGCAGCGCGCAGAGGGATGAAACGGAGTCGGCAGACGGGTGGATTTGAGGATGAATGAACGCCTGCCCATAGGCGAACCGTTTTAGTGAGCCTCCTTTGTTGTTTCCTGAGAGGTCCCAAAACCGAAATCGACGCTGGGTGAGGTTCCAGAGTTGACAGAATCCACTCGAAGCACAAGCTATGTGGAAATCTTCCAGAGTGACGAGAGCAGAGCAGCGATCTGAGCTCGTGAAGCCTTTACAAGGGGTCAAGGAGGTTGAGAGAGTCGGCATCGGCAACGACTCCAAATCTACCCTTGACGATCCCATAACGTTGAAAGTAAACTGCTCCAGAGGATCCAGCCACACAAGGGGACTGTCAATGCCGAATCCGCTGCATCCGACAACAAGAGTGGCTGAGTGCGTTAGCACGCGGATACCTACGTATTTGACCTGTGCGACCGGAGTGCTTCCATGACACGGCATCTACGGAGTCCGCGCAGTGGATAGGCACCGGATTGCCCTCAAACTGCAGCTGGACGGAGGCCAGCAGGTGCTGCACGCGGACATCGATGGTGGACAACACCCCATCCGCCGACGCCGCGACCACGGCGTATGCCGCGTCGTTCTTCGACCCCAGCCGCGTCAAGCAGGTGTGCCTCCCCCACATGGAAGGGCACTCGAACGTGCTGACCACTGCCGACTGTATCCGCGAGTCCGTGAGCTCCACGCGGCCTCGAGAAGAGAGTACGAAAAGTAACTGGCTGTGGTTGTCCTGCACGGGCTCGACGGCCACGGCGTCCTCGGCGACGGTCATGGTCCCAAGAAGCCCCGCCTCCGCGTGGTAAACAGCGAGCTTGCCACCTGAGACGAGACCGACCTCACCGGCATTCGATAGACGCTTGAGTGCGGTAGCAGGCCCACTCGCGACCCACGACCGCGTCGGCCTCGGCGCCACGGACTGCAACACCTCTTCGGCGGTCCACAGCGAGAGTGCCTGCGAGTTGGCGGTGAGGAACAGAGACGACTTGGCCGGCGATAGCGCCTCCACCACCACGGGTCCTGCCTGCAGATCCCGCCAGGCGGCATGGCTGCCGTGTACGGGAGTGCTGGCCACCTCTCGGACGACATCTCCACGAAACCATCGAGATCTCCCCGTGTAGTACTCTGCCGAATACTCGCAGCCGACGGGGAGAACGACTGTAGATGTTGAGGGGGACAAGGTAGGCAGGAGCACGAAGGGGGAAGTGGCTTTCAGTGCGTCGATCTCGTTGGCCTCTTCCTGCGATGCAGTGAAGCGCGGGACGAGATCGGTGCCGGGGTTTGCCGGAGGAGGTCGGCCTGAGATACAACTCAGAATGGCGCTTCGAATTTCCGGAGACCAGAGAGAGTGACTGTGTATATCAGAACACCCGCCCACTGAAGTCTGCCTGAGCGCAGAGACTCCATCCAGTACTGCCGAGGGCAAGGTGAGTCTTGGACCTCGTGGAAAAACCTAACGCAGTGAACGAAGACGAGGGGCGCCAATGACCGCAGTTGCCGAAGGACCTGCCCCCCAAGGGCCCTGATTCGCACGTTGGGGTGGCAGAGCAGCGGCGGCAAACGCGTCTTCAAGCAGCCAAAGCCCCCGCCACTGTACGACAAGCGCCGTTGCCTGCGGGCAACATCCAACACGGCCTCCAGAGTCGATACCAGCAGGGAGTCTTCTGTTGCGCCGAGAAGAGTGTCCAGCACGGTCTGTGTGAGCCCGGCGCTCTGTCCTCACATCAAGCATTCCGCAACTCGTCTCACCGCCAGAATCAAAGCGGAACCAGAGGTACTTGCTCATGGCCTGGCGGACTAGAACATCTCGGTCATTGAGGATCAGCAACCACATAGGGGTGAGTGTTCTTTTGACGTCCTTGGAGTCTAGCAGACGGACAAGCCAAGGAGTGAGCTGTAGGAACGCAGGCCGGCTTTTTGAACGTACTACTGCCCACCATGCATCAACCGTGGGCCTCATCACCTCCGTCATGAAATGTTGATGAGCGTCGAACGCTCCAGGGAACGCCCGAGTCCCGTCTTGGAGCCGCACAACCAGCGCCATCGCCCGCCCCCAAAGCGGAGGAGGCATCCGAGTCAACAGCAGCGGCAGCAGGTGCAGAAAAACAAGGTCGACTAAGGCCGCATCCAGGGTGGACGCGCTCCGCGAGAGGGCGTTGATAACGGTCTGAGTTGTGGCGACTCGCAAACGTAACTCGTGCAGGTCAGACAGAGAGGTCAGAAGGACCGGCACCACGTGTAAAAGCAGTAGACGAGGAGGGCAATGGGTAGACCAGCTGTCCAGACACGATAAGGCTGTGAGCTTGAGGTCGATCTTGTCACACGTGAGAATGTCTGCAGTCAGCCACTGTAGAAGCGGCAGCACACTGCAGCTGACGAAGCTGGCGGCGGCGCTGGAGGGCGAAGCGCTACGTCTCAGCGTCGGTAGACTCTGGGTGGCGGCGGCAATGATTTCATCGAGGGACGACGGTTGCGAGGCGCTAGTCACCCCCTGAATGAGCAATTCGGAGATGCGGCTAAGTCCTCGCTCGTCAAGGACGTCTGGAGACGCAGGCAGGTTGCCTGGCTGGTAGACTTCCAAGTCCAGGCCTTCGGCAGAGGACGCGAGAAGTCGGATCACCGCCCTGCCATGAAGGAGAATCCACGTCAGGCGCTGCTGTGGCGAGGAGATCCGAGGCGAAGACAAGATGCCAATACAGGCCACATAGCACTGTGTTCCGGCTCCCTACACCTCACGTCAATGTACCCTCTCCACACGCGTTGAAAATCGCAGCACAGTCCTGCCGGTTTGAGCATATCAAGAATGACGGCGCAGGCATTGCTGGGGCGATCCACTGCCGTAACTAGCGCCTGCAGCAGCGTGGGCAAGCAACACTCGCTAGACGGCATGGATGGCGCCAACCGGCCCCAGAGCTTAGCGCCGCGGTCCGACTCATCAGCACCCGTCAGAAGCGACCCAAATGTTAGCGAGGCCTCCACGCCAGGACAGACAAGCGGAAGGAATGACAGCCCCAACGAGCAGAGGTCGTCGCTGAAGGGCGGAGAGGAACCGTCACTCCGTAGAGCGAAGCATGGGTCATTGAGGAGACCCACGGTGGACGACACCGCTGTTTCGTGCGGGGACAGGAACCACCTCTCTCTAGGGCGGTAGCATCGAGATGGATCTAGGATCCAAACGTGGTTCGAACTCGAGATACCCACGTTGCTGGGCTTGATGTGTCCGTGGTGGATCCCCGCGCTGTGGTAGGTACAGAGGCCTACAAGCGCCTGAACGAGCCACCATGAGACTACCGATTGGCGATCGAATCCGCAGCAGAGGCTGACCATGGTTTCTAGGGTCTCGTACACGTAACTCCTCGTCCAGGCGCATGCGATCACGACAGGCGAGTCGGCGTCCACAGAGGAGGCGCAGGTCATGAGGCTCGGAACGCAAACGTGGAACGGTAGCCGACCGCGGAGCTTCTCAACGTCTGCAGTCCAGGCCGCAGACAGCGCCTCCAGATCCGCCAATATGTCGGCCGCGTGAGCCACCAAGTCGGATTTGAGCACGGGCACCATGCGCATCACCTGAGGTCCACAGGCCGGGCTCACGAAACGCAACGAGAGAAGATACGACGAGCCTGTGATGAGACGCCCCCACACTCACTGGGATCCAGGAGGGTGAAAAAGTGCCGACGCATGGTGGCAGAACGCTGCAGACTGGCCTTCTGCGCCCTGATTTTCCGCTGACTCAAGAATTGCGCTTCCTCTCCCTCCGACCAAATATGAGAGCTCTGTTGATTGATTAGAAAGCTGAGTTCGGCCGTCCACGTGGAGAAGGCATGCTCATCCTCAGGAGATAGATGGTCTGTCCAGGTGCCATTCGCATCTCACTGTGTATGTCTGTCATCGAGACCAGAGTCAAGACGTTTAGGGATGTCATTCCTCGCTTGGTCAGCAGCGTGTTGATGCCTTGCTGTGCCCGAAAGGCCAATCGACAGACACGAGCCGCCATATTTGACGAAAATACGTAACGTTCGGTGAACTTCGCCGTCGTTGGTTCATGCGCTGGTGAGTGACCCAGTATTGTCAACGCTACGGCTCACTGTATGCACTACGTGTGAGTCAATCCCTAAAAATCGTACTTTATCGTTGTAATGTTTGCCACCACTCAAGTATCAGATTCCTTTGAGAATGCGTTGAAGCCGCTTGCGGCGATCACGCTGGCTTCCCCTGTGGTAACTCAAGTTTCACAGCCGCGAGCGACTCTGCGCTGCCAACAGCCCAAGCTGTTCGTTGCAGTCACTTCAGCCAACGTGATTCCTTCGATTACTCCTGTCCGTACCGCTTCTGCTATGTCGGAGGTCCCCGCGATTTCGGAAATATTGACAAGCAAGACTGCCACGCAGCCAAAGAAGAAGTCTAAGTCAAAGAAGGCCAAGACCGCCGCACGCAAGGTAAAAGCCTCGCGTGGCCGCGGCGTGACCGTCCCCGCCGCCACTCGCCAGCGGGTCGTCCTTCTGCCTGTAGCTCTACGACCTGTTGCTGTACGCCAGGCTGGTCCCAAGTCGAACGGGGCATCTACGACCTACTCCTTCCAGGGCCCCAATGGGAAGCAGACAGTGACCGTTCGCACGGCTGTCGCCCGCAGTAAGACCACCTATCTTACCCGAGTCACGACTCCTCTGAAGGCCGCTCTAGCCACGCACGCCCTGAACTCGCAAACATCCCGAGCCTCTAACCAGGACATTGAGGTCCTTGGCGTTGCTACGCCTACAAAGCGAGCGACAAAGCGGTCTACGATGCCTACTGTGGAAGACACCTTCGCTGACGGAACTGTGTCAGAGAAGAGCGCGCCCATTGCGATGCCTGAGCTCACTGAACTGCCTGCCACGCCACAGAAGACGAATGAATCTGAGCTGCCTGCCACGCCACAGAAGACGGATGTATCTGAGCTTCCTGCCACGCCACAGAAGACGGATATATCTGAGCTTCCTGCCACGCCACAGAAGACGGATGTATCTGAGCTTCCTGCCACTCCACAGAAGACGGATGTATCTGAGCTTCCTGCCACGCCACAGAAGACGGACGTATCTGAGCTTCCTGCCACGCCACAGAGGACGGATGTAAGTGAGCTTCTTGCCGCGATTATGCCACAGAAGACTCAGGTAACTGAGACGACTATGCCTGAGATGACCCTGACCCATGTCACTGCGGTGCCTGAGGAGGTTTTTCCAGTGGACGCCACCTTCGAAGACATCGCCACCGAAGAGGGCGACATAGAGGGCGACATGGAGGACGCCACAGTCCAAATGGTGGACGAATTGTTGGAATTGGCCTCCAAGCGGACAACCGCCTAAGAAACGGGGTTTTCAAAGTGATGCCATTACATTTTTTTATTTCGTTCAAATCCTTTCGTTTGTCAAAGTTGGTTTCACGTAAGGAGGTGTAGTTTCGCGTGAGGAGACTCACGACCGCTTCAGATTCGCACCGCGGAGTAAAGGTTGTCATACCCTGTCATGAGTGTCCTGTGGCAGGACTTCCTGCGGAGACGCCTTTCGCCCTGTCCATCTTGGCTTTCTCCTTGCGGACGGCTCGGTCGACTCGCGACTTGAGGTGCTTCTTTTGCTGCTTGTCAGCCTTTCCGATATCCTTTTTTGGACGAGGACGCCGGTTGATTTTAGCGTTCCTTCCCATAGAATTGTGGGATTTTGGCCATGAGCAAGACGTCGCACATAGCCATTGATCGGCTCAACGCCGTGTTGGAGGAGCCGCTTGACGTCAACGATCGCATCATCCAAGGACGTGTGGAGGTGTTCGAAAACACGCCTACAAGGATGCAGAAGAACGACGAAGCAAAAACACAGGAAGACGACCGAAATCAGAAGCGCAGGCCCGAGGAGGAGCCCTCGGAGGCGCTGACAGATTTTATGAACGTGGCCTTGGGTCTATGCTTTGCGGACTACGACTTCTCTGGTGAGCCAGCATCTTCGTACGTGGCCACCACTCCGGAGGCGGCCATCGGCCTGATAGAGCAGCATGTCTGCATACCGCTGTCCTCAATCATTCCCCACTTCTCGAGGCAGCTGTGGGACGCTTTGAACGGAGAGTTTTCAATCGCACAAGCCGACTTCGTATACACGTATAACAGTGACGCCATCGAAGATTATGAAGATATGCTCTTCTCTCTCTTCCTATTCTTCGTGTCTAGGTCCACAAAGAAGACAGTTTTCGTTCAGGCCATTACGAGAAGAAAGCCGTTTCCGAAAGACGCACTATCCGGCCAGCATTCCCAAATGCTCGACTGTGTGTACCGGGACATCTATGAGAGGTAAGGCGCCGCCAGCTATCCACACAGAGGAGGCACGTCTGCCGACTACGACGAAGACTGCCTCAGCAGCGTTGCCTCGCCAACCATGCCCTCGCCGATAGACGACATAGGCTAGAGGTCGGCGTACATTCGATCGCGTCTATAATGTCCTGCGACCAGGTCTGCCGGGGGCCAAAATCTGTCCATCAACATGCCGGCCTTGAGAGTGTTGATTGTCATTAGAAGCAGGAAAACTGCGACGGAAAGCGTCAATAGCACTAGCAACCCGAGATCGACTTGGGCAGATGGGGAGTGAATCGACGTCCTGTAGGCGAACACGAGGGCGGTGAGCAGCGCTCCAAGGGCGACGTGCAGCGCGCTGCATAGAAGCCCCTCCACGACAAACTGGTTCTTGGGGCTGGGACTAAATACGATTCGGCGAACCGTAGCAGGGTCGAACCCGAATAGAACCCAACCGTTCTGGACATTGAACGTAATCCCAGAGGAGCAGAGCCAGAATATAATCAGACTGCAGACGAACATAAAGCCATTGCTCCGGCGCGCCAGCACGAATACCCCTGGCAACAGACAGCAGCCAGCCGCACATGCCACTATGATGAGAAGCCGCTTCTGCTCAGAGGTCCACTCACGCCTGGGGCTGAGACCCGTAACCTTCTGGAAGAATTCAGGCAACCGGTGAGGCTCCAAGGGGCCCCAATGGAAGTGTCCGTCCGCAACAGCGAGCAGCATTGGGGCTCTTTCCAGCTTGAGAGCCTCCACGACCTCCGAAAAGTTGTCGTCTTCGTCTATGAGGTCGCTCAGTGCGAAGACAGCTTGCGGAGTTCCCGCCTGAAGATCCGATTTCCAGTCGAAAGGGAGGTTCTGTATGAAGTCGGCGAAACTTTCTTCCGCCGTCGCACACTGAGGACATACGACCGGCCACGCAGACAGCAGTATAAACACAGGGAATGCTGGCGGCTGTGACACGACCTTCAAGACGTCCTCTTCGTAAAGGACCAGAAATTCCGAGGTGCGGTACGTTCGCCGTTTCAATGCTGGCTCGCGTCGAGTCTGCCTCTGCAGTCGAGACGCCCACCAATCTACAGAGGTCGCCCACGACGCCCAGAACAGCAGTGAAAACAACCGCATCGGAAATCCGCTTTTCACATTCTCGTTTCTCATACGACTCAATAGTCACAACTCGACGTCTAATGCACGAGTCGCGCTGTAAGAGTCCCAATTCAAACCAAAAAAAATCAGAAGGATCGTCCAATGGGGTACAAGTAGTGATACGACGCGAGAGGCTAAAAACACGAGCACCTCGGACCAGCCCATGGTAGCCATGATAGTCGGGCACATCTCACGAGGTCGGCTCACTCCCACCAGGTCCCAAATGAAGGTGATTAGCGCTGCAATGACTTCGATAGCGATTAGGCTCAGTATTTGGTTTGCCGAGGAGTGTCGGAGCTCGCTGATGTACTGCTTAAGCAGTCGCCATCGCATCCTCACACGTCTCCCAAATGAGAGCGACGTGGACTGTGCGTTCACTATTTCGGACCAAATCAGGTGCTCGTGCGCGGTGTGGTGCGCCAGCCAGGCCACATCCGTTGTCAGGTCGTCCTCCTGGATGTCCTCCGACTCGAGGCCTGTTGAGAGCACGTCTTCCCCTTCCTCCAGTTGGTCCAGCTGTTCCAGTTGCTCCAGCTGTTCCAGCTGCTCCATCTGCGGGTCTGCGGCCTGAATGATACCGTCCTCCGGCACCGAATCCAGTCGGCGAACCAGGTCCACCATCATCACTTGCCGCGCATCGTCCGACGACGTTACAGTATGGAGGCGGTACCCCACCGCTGCGGCACACCCGGCACAGACCAGCCAGCTAAGACTGAGCACGATCCATGACACCTCGTGGCACTCTCCTTTCGGTGGGAAGCCAAATATGGCTCCAAAGTACAGAGCGAAAGAGGCTGCAGTCGCTAAGGCGGCCAGACGCCGAGGAGGCATCTTCATGGATGAGAGGGCGTTCACTTTCAACTGATTCAATAGGCATACAAACAGCAGAATCTGAGTTACGACCCCTGAGACACCCACCGTTTGAACCACACTCAGCTGCCTATTCGCCAGCATCAGCTCCAGAGACTTCACCACGCCCATGTAGTGTAGAGCGGCAACTACAGAAGCAGCAAAGCTCAGGGTTACCATAAGGATGTCCATCTGACTGGCCAGCCCATCCTTGAACCGGGTACTGCGAAAGATTTTCCAGAGGGCGCCTCCGGCAGCGGCTGACGTGACGCAAAGCAGCGTCCCTAGCGTAAACGACCGAGTGCAGTCACGTGCCGAAGCACACGGCACGAAAAACATGCTCTATTCGGTTTTTTGTCAAAAACAATCAGCGTCTGTCGGCGTACAAAGTCAAGTTCGGGTCCACTAGGAAGCGCTCGCACAATCGTTGTCTCCACCCTTCGTTAAAACCACAATGATCGAGGTAGTCATCGACACTTCCATAGTGAACCTTAATCCACGACCACGTCTCCTTGATTACCTCCACTGTATGACGCGAAGACTACTGACTTACCAGGAGCGCCGCAAAAGTCGTCAGGCAGGCCGGATTCCTCCACAATGAATCTGTGCACGTAGAGGTGGTAGGCCTGGTCTGCAAACTCAGTCAGATTGTAATCAAAGTTGATCATTGCCTCTGTCGCGCCAAGGATATGCAAAACGAAGGCAGCCAACAATCCGGTTCGGTCTTTGCCCAGTGAGCAGTGGAACATGCATGGAAGATCGCAGCGTGTGAGCAGCTTCAGACACTCGCCCCATCGCTCAGCGCACAAGTCCAGCAGCTCGAAGTACGACTCCTCCAGCTTGTGTCCTGCCACCATGAATCGGCAAAAGTAGAACGGTGCGAGTGCAGTGCCGGCGACTTTATCTGCCACGCGTGCTGCGCCGAGCAGCGGGAGATACCCAGACTGCATCACCTGAGACATGATCTTCTGCTTCATGGCATCAGTCTCCATCACGTTCAGCACGTAAAACGAACGCTCGGAGCGGTCTTTGAAGAAGACCTGCTCCATCTCTTTGGCACGGGAGCAGGCCGCAAGCCGGCTTGACGTGTTGGGATGACTCGAACTGCTGCTGGCTGTGTCGTTCTGTAGCTGTCGCATGGTCTGTCGAATCTTGCGACTGGTCTCGCGGTCGAGACTCATCTGCTGCTGGTGCAGATTGTGTGCGTGACGCACAGATCTCTCAGGGGCCACGAAAACGTTGGGGTCGTTACCCTGAGGGCTGATCTTCTGCGGAATTGAATATCTGAAGGACTGAGAGATTATCATGCGGCTGGCGTGCTCATCGGGGAAGGACTCGAGATTGTCGTCGCGCAGGTCGATCATGCTTTTGATGTTAAATGCCTCCACCAGAACCATACGAAGCCTCCAAGCGTTGTGGGCAAAAGGCCGCGCACTGCGGTAAAGTACTCCCTGTTTCATGTTGGGCAGTCCCGATGATATCGCGATGTCTCGCATGTTGGGCACCATCAGTTCAATGTCCTTCAACCTCAGCCCTTGAGGCATCTGCAGCGTCGATGTGAAACGTGGATTCTCGTCCATGGTTTGTGTTGAGAACCGCCTGTAGGTCGCGTTGTTGAACTTCTCGTGCTGGGCCCGAAACTTGAAGTCTTTCATGTTCTGTCGACGGTGAAAGAAATACTCCGCAATGCGCTCCACCTCCACCTCGCTGCCCTGGTTGGGCAGTTTGATACCCACTTCGCTCTGATCGCAGGCCGAGGTGTCAGTTTCCATATTAATAAACTTTTTCATCACTCCACAGTAACAGTTGACTGATTTAGCTCCTGCCAACGATTAAGCATCATCTTCTGCATGCACAGGAGGGCCTCGCGGGAAACCTCGCGTTCCTTGTGCGACATCAGTGCCATCACCATCTCCTTAGCGCGCAGCTTGTTGAGCACGAGCTTGCCAGTTGGGTGTAGACGGGCGAACTCTCCGAGATCGTGGCAAACGACCGCCAACGTGGTGCTGTTACGCTGGCGCAGGGCTTGGACCAGCTTCTTGACGTAGGCGAACTCGTCAACTTCGAACTGCATGTAGTTTTCCTGCCAGAACTTGT